>NC_068428.1:43558826-43858826 GCF_023373465.1 Oncorhynchus keta
TCTAATAGAATCCAGAAACAACAAAACCCTGTCCCTTTCTCTGTGATGTCATTCTAATAGAATCCAGAAAGAACAAAACCCTGTTCCCTGTGATGTCAGCCCTTTCTCTGTGAAAGAACAAAACCCCAGCCCTTTCTCTGTGATGTCATTCTAATAGAATCCAGAAAGAACAAAACCCCTGTCCTCAAACATTTACATGAAAAGGTGCAAAGTTACAGGCAAAGACATTAACATCAAATTAAATATTTTTCTTGATCAAATAACCTGGAAAACATCCACTTTTTGTGCATCATTAATTGACCATCATTACAAACCACTTAATGTACAAGTACAGTACTGTATTGTATATACAGCAGCAGGGTCGTCAGTTCCAGGGGGGTAACAGGAGAGTCAGGGCCACCGTGGCGCCCCTCCCCTCGGCCCCTCCTCCCTCTAAGATGTCTCGCCCAACCCTCACCATGACCCCAGACCCCCGTGCCACCTCCACACCCCTCTGTTCCCACGACGACGATTTGCTGATTATGCTGTGAGACTATTATTGCACCTCGCTCCAGAGTGAAGTTTCCCCTGATAGTACTGATAGATTGATAGTACTGATAGATAGTACTGATAGATTGATAGTACTGATAGGTTGATAGTACTGATAGGTTGATAGTACTGATAGATTGATAGTACTGATAGATTGATAGTACTGATAGATAGTACAGATGGATTGATAGTACTGATAGATAGTACTGATAGATAGACAGTACCGATAGATTGATAGATAGTACTGATAGATTGATAGTACTGATATATTGATTGTACTGATAGATTGATAGTACTGATAGATAGTACCGATAGATGGATAGTACTGATAGATAGTACTGATAGATTCATTTTTTACTGAACTTTATATTTATTCACGGGATCCCAGTTGAGACCAGTGTCTCATTCACAATGGAGTCCTGAGAACAAACATCTCTAAAGATGATAGTTCAATAAAACAGCAAAAATTTACTACAGGAGATAGACCTACCACAGCTCAACAACACTAATGACCTACCACAGCTCAACAACACTAATGACCTACCACAGCTCAACAACACTAATAACAGCTCAACAACACTAATGACCTACCACAGCTCAACAACACTAATAACAGCTCAACAACACTAATGACCTACCACAGCTCAACAACACTAATAACAGCTCAACAACACTAATGAACTACCACAGCTCAACAACACTAATGATCTACCACAGCTCAACAACACTAATGACCTACCACAGCTCAACAACACTAATGACCTACCACAGCTCAACAACACTAATGACCTACCACAGCTCAACAACACTAATGACCTACCACAGCTCAACAACACTAATGACCTACCACAGCTCAACAACACTAATGACCTACAGCTCAACAACACTAATGACCTACCACAGCTCAACAACACTAATGACCTACCACAGCTCAACAACACTAATGACCTACCACAGCTCAACAACACTAATGACCTACCACAGCTCAACAACACTAATGACCTACCACAGCTCAACAACACTAATGACCTACCACAGCTCAACAACACTAATGACCTACCACAGCTCAACAACACTAATGACCTACCACAGCTCAACAACACTAATGACAGCTCAACAACACTAATGACCTACCACAGCTCAACAACACTAATGACCTACCACAGCTCAACAACACTAATAACAGCTCAACAACACTAATGACCTACCACAGCTCAACAACACTAATAACAGCTCAACAACACTAATGACCTACCACAGCTCAACAACACTAATGACCTACCACAGCTCAACAACACTAATAACAGCTCAACAACACTAATGACCTACCACAGCTCAACAACACTAATGACCTACCACAGCTCAACAACACTAATAACAGCTCAACAACACTAATGACCTACCACAGCTCAACAACACTAATAACAGCTCAACAACACTAATGACCTACCACAGCTCAACAACACTAATGACCTACCACAGCTCAACAACACTAATGACCTACCACAGCTCAACAACACTAATGACCTACCACAGCTCAACAACACTAATGACCCACCACAGCTCAACAACACTAATAACAGCTCAACAACACTAATGACCTACCACAGCTCAACAACACTAATAACAGCTCAACAACACTAATGACCTACCACAGCTCAACAACACTAATGACCTACCACAGCTCAACAACACTAATGACCTACCACAGCTCAACAACACTAATGACCTACCACAGCTCAACAACACTAATGACCTACCACAGCTCAACAACACTAATGACCCACCACAGCTCAACAACACTAATGACCTACCACAGCTCAACAACACTAATAACAGCTCAACAACACTAATGACCTACCACAGCTCAACAACACTAATAACAGCTCAACAACACTTAGCACAGTTGGTAGAGCATGACGCTTGTAACGCCAGGGTAGTGGGTTCAATTCCCGGGACCACCCATACGTAGAATGTATACACATGACTGTAAGTCGCTTTGGATAAAAGCGTCTGCTAAATGGCATATATTATTATTATTATTATATAGGCTGGTCGTTTAGGGTTGTACCTGTATAATTTCTATGTGTCTCAGTTGATAAGAGTATGGCGTTTGCAATGGTAGGGTTGTGGGTTCAAGATGAAGTATAAACATGTAGACACGACTGTAAGATGCTCCGGATAGGAGCGTCTACTAAAATGGAAAAGTATGAATAAACCATTTCAGTTTTCACGTAGAAATAAGTTGCATTTGCAAACTGTCATTGGAACACAGTAGTGATGGTTGCTGATAATGGGCCTCTCTGTACACCTCTGTAGATATTCCATTAAAAAACAGCTGTTTCCAGCTACTATAGTCAATCGACAACATTAACAAAGTCTACACTGTATTTCTGATCAATTTGATGTTATTTTAATGGACAAAAACATGGACATTTCTAAGTGACCCCAAACTTTTAAACGGTAGTGTATATTTTTCTGTATGAAAAAAAAAAATGCATAAAACAATGTACATTTTCTCACCAGAGATGTTTCCATCAAATTGACTTGTTGTGGATAAAAAGCTGTGCAAATAAAAAAAATACAGTTAAAATTCCCATGTACCGAATAAAACATACAAGTTAAATGTGTTTCCCATCACATTTTCAACTATACTGATGGTTTTCTCACAATTATTTTTTGCATTATATAGCGAGTGTGGGATGGTCTTCACCTGTGGGATGGTCTTCACCTGTGGGATGGTCTTCACCTGTGGGATGGTCTTCACCTGTGGGATGGTCTTCACCTGTGGGATGGTCTTCACCTGTGGGATGGTCTTCACCTGTGGGATGGTCTTCACCTGTGGGATGGTCTTCACCTGTGGGATGGTCTTCACCTGTGGGATGGTCTAAGACAGCTGATGAAACTGAGGGTTTGCACATACAAATCATTTCTGCACAAACTGTCAGAAGGTAATATCAGTGCTCGTCGTCCTCACACGGGTCTTAACTTGACTGGAGTTCTGCGTCGTAACCCGAATTCAGTGGGCAAATGCTCACCTTCAATGGCCACTGGCACACTGGAGAAACTCTTTATGGATGAATCCCGGTTTCAAATGTATCTGGAAGATGGCACATGGCGTCTTGTGAAGGTGATGAAAGGATTAATACATATGCACACAAAAAGAAATCTGTTTTCGCTTTGTCATTATGGGGTATTGTGTGTAGATTGATGAGAAAAACAAAATATTGAATCCATTTTTGAATAAGGCTGTAACGTAACAAAATGTGGAAAAAGTCCAGGAGTCTAAAACTTTCCCAAGGTGCTGTGTGTATGTATGTGTATATATATATGTGTGTATACAGTATATATATATGTGTGTGTATATATATATATATATATATATATATATATATATATATATATATATATATATATACATACATACATACATACATACATACAGCACATACACATATATATACACTACCTTTCGAAGGTTTGGGTCACATAGAAATGTCCTTGTTTTTGAACGAAAAGCAAAAACAAAATGTCCATTAAAATAACATCAAATTGATCAGAAATACAATGTTGACATTGTTAATGTTGTAAATTACTATTGCAGCTGGAAACGGCTGATTTTTTTTAATGGAATATCTACATAGGGAGTACAGAGGCCCATTATCAGCAACCATCACTCCTGTGGTCCAATGGCACGTTGTGTTAGCTAATCCAAGTTTCTCATTTTAAAATGGATCATTAGAAAACCCTTTTGCAATTGTGCTAGCACAGCTGAAAACTGCTGTCATGAATTGAAGAAGCAATAAAACTGGCCTTCTTTAGACTAGTTGAGTATCTGGAGCATCAGCATTTGTGGGTTCAATTACAGGCTCAAAATGGCCAGAAACAAAGAACTTTCTTCTGAAACTTGTCAGTCTATTCTTGTTCTGAGAAAAGAAGGCTATTCCATGCGAGAAATTGCCAAGAAACTGAAGATCTCGTACAACGCTGCTCCCTTCACAGAACAGCGCAAACTGGCGCTAACCAGAATAGAAAGAGGAGTGGGAGGCCCCGATGCACGACTGAGCAAGAAGACAAGTACATCAGAGGGTCTAGTTTGAGAAACAGAGGCCTCACAAGTCCTTAACTGGCAGCTTAATTAATTAGTACCCGCAAAACACCAGTCTCAACATCAACAGTGAAGAGGCGACTCCGGGATGCTGGCTCTCTAGGCAGAGTTGCAAAGAAAAAGACATATCTCAGACTGGCCAATACATTTAAAAAAAAAAAAAAGATTCATTAAACACAGACACTGGACAGAGAAACTCTGCCTAGAAGGTCAGCAGTTTCCTCCCGGGTGGCGCAGTGGTCTAAGGCACTGCATCGCAGTGCTAACTGTGTCACCAAAGACTCTGGATTCGAGCCCAGGCTCTTGTCACAGCTGGCCGCGGCCGGGAGGTCCATGGGGCGACGCACAATTAGCCTAGCGTCGCCCAGGTTAGGGAGGGTTTGATTGGTAGGGATGTCCTACTAACAGTTGGATACTATGAAAAGGGGGGTAAAATTACATATTTTTTTAAATACTTCTTTTTTTAAGCATTTAACAATGTTTAACAATGTCTACACTGTATTTCTGATAAATTTTATGTTATTTTAATGGACAAAATATTTACTTCTCTTTCAAAAACAAGGACATTTCTAAGTAACCCCAAACTTTTGAACGGAAGTGTGTGTGTGTGTGTGTGTGTGTGTGTGTGTGTGTGTGTGTGTGTGTGTGTGTGTGTGTGTGTGTGTGTGTGTGTGTGTGTGTGTATATATATATATATATATATATATATATATATATATATATATATATATATACATTGCTCATTCTGATGTCTTCATTTGTTTCTTTACATTTTTTGGGAATTGTGTGTATTTTTTATGTTTAGATATTATGGCAATAACCTTTCATTTTATTTAGATATATTTTTATTCCGGTCTGTGATTTTCTGTAATCATATAAATCACCAGTAGGGGTCAGTGTTGTCCTTAAAAGTGATGTCACAACATGACGACTACAGCAGCACAACGAACCTGAAGAAATGTAGTCACAAACAAACATTGTGTGTCACCACAGCCCATCAATGCTCAATTACCTCAACTGAGTATCCTTCACAGTAAATTCTGTGAAGTGTGTTCATATCTGGTTGTTGTTGGAATGTGAGAAATATCATGGCACTCGTAAAAGTTTCCTTTATGCCATAAACCTCAGGAATTCATGTGTTGTATCCGGACCAAAAAAAATGAGTGCCAATTTTTAATAGACAGACAGGAACTATGGATGAGATAATAACCTCTAGAATCTAGACCCAGAACAACAAGAGTACACACACTAGATCATGCAATCAGTCTGGTGATTTTTTAAATCTTTATTTAACTAGGCAAGTCAGTTAAGAATAAATTCTTATTTTCAATGACAGCCTAGGAACAGTGGGTTAACTGCCTGTTCAGGGAAGAACAACAGATGTGTACCTTGTCAGACTGGGGATTAGAACTTGAAACCTTTCGGTTACTAGTCCAACACTCTAATCACTAGGCTACCCTGCCTAGTGACAGACACCTGACAGACTGACTACTGCTTTTGACTAGTTGATTTAATGACTCACTTCAATTTGATAGTTTAGGCTATGAGTTGCCACAGCAGACAACGTGTCACTCAGCAATGAAAAATACATATACCTATTTACTGTGGGTGTGTACTGTCACGTTCTGACCCTAGTTCTTGTGTTATTTGTTTGTCTTAGTTGGTCAGGACGTGGGTTGGGTGGGAATTCTATGTTTTGTGTTTCTAGGTTGGTTTTCTGTGTTCGGCCTAGTATGGTTCTCAATCAGAGGCAGGTGTCATTAGTTGTCTCTGATTGAGAATCATACTTAGGTAGCCTGGGTTTCACTGTTGTTTTGTCTCTGATTGAGAATCATACTTAGGTAGCCTGGGTTTCACTGTTGTTTTGTCTCTGATTGAGAATCATACTTAGGTAGCCTGGGTTTCACTGTTGTTTTGTCTCTGATTGAGAATCATACTTAGGTAGCCTGGGTTTCACTGTTGTTTTGTCTCTGATTGAGAATCATACTTAGGTAGCCTGGGTTTCACTGTTGTTTTGTCTCTGATTGAGAATCATACTTCGGTAGCCTGGTTGTCTCTGATTGAGAACCATACTTAGGTAGCCTGGGTTTCACTGTTGTTTTGTCTCTGATTGAGAATCATACTTCGGTAGCCTGGTTGTCTCTGATTGAGAATCATACTTAGGTAGCCTGGGTTTCACTGTTGTTTTGTGGGTGATTGTTTCCGTGTCTGTGTTTATCGTCACACGGTACTGTTTCAGTTTGTTCACGTTTATTGTTTTTGTATTCATCATGTTCAATATTTGTTTGCTAAATAAACAACCATGGACACTTACCACGCTGCGCATTGGTCCCCTGATCCTTCTCGCTTCTCCTCCTCAGACGAAGAGGAGGAGGAAAACCCTTACATGTACACTGCTTCGATTCTACTGTTTGGGTATGTTATTGACTTCGTCTACTTGTGCAGTATAGCATTAATGGTCATAATGTAATATACTGTATAATCTATCATCTGAACCTGTGGTGTGTAAGATAATGTATAATGTGTTGAGATGAGATGAGTATTGAGAGGCATCAGGAAACTGACAACACAGGGAAAGTTTGTTTGCATCCCAAATGACACCCTTTTCCCTTAATAGTGCTGGTGCACTACTTTTGACCAGGGCCCATAGGGGGATAGGGTGCCATTTAGGGTCCATAGGGGAATAGGGTGCCATTTAGGGCCCATAGGGGAATAGGGTGCCATTTAGGGCCCATAGGGGGAATAGGGTGCCATTTAGGGCCCATAGGGGAATAGGGTGCCATTTAGGGCCCATAGGTGAATAGGGTGCCATTTAGGGTCCATAGGGGAATAGGGTGCCATTTAGGGCCCATAGGGGAATAGGGTGCCATTTAGGGTCCATAGGTGAATAGGGTGCCATTTAGGGCCCATATGAGAATAGGGTGCCATTTAGGGCCCATATGAGAATAGGATGCCATTTAGGGCCCATAGGGGAATAGGGTACCATTTAGGGCCCATAGGGGAATAGGGTGCCATTTAGGGCCCATAGGGGAATAGGGTGCCATTTAGGGCCCATAGGGGAATAGGGTGCCATTTAGGGCCCAAATTGGAATAGGGTGCCATTTAGGGCCCATAGGGGGTATAGGACGCCATTTAGGGCCCAAATTGGAATAGGGTGCCATTTAGGGCCCATATTGGAATAGGGTGCCATTTAGGGCCCATAGGGGAATAGGGTGCCATTTAGGGCCCAAATTGGAATAGGGTGCCATTTAGGGCCCATAGGGGGAATAGGACGCCATTTAGGGCCCAAATTGGAATAGGGTGCCATTTAGGGCCCATAGGGGAATAGGGTGCCATTTAGGGCCCATAGGGGAATAGGGTGCCATTTAGGGCCCATATGGGAATAGGGTGCCATTTAGGGCCCATAGGGGAATAGGGTGCCATTTAGGGCCCAAATTGGAATAGGGTGCCATTTAGGGCCCATAGGGGAATAGGGTGCCATTTAGGGCCCATAGGGGAATAGGGTGCCATTTAGGGCCCATAGGTGAATAGGGTGCCATTTAGGGCCCATAGGGGAATAGGGTGCCATTTAGGGCCCATAGGGGAATAGGGTGCCATTTAGGGCCCATAGGGGAATAGGGTGCCATTTAGGGCCCAAATTGGAATAGGGTGCCATTTAGGGCCCATAGGGGAATAGGGTGCCATTTAGGGCCCATAGGGGAATAGGATGCCATTTAGGGCCCATAGGGGAATAGGGTGCCATTTAGGGCCCATAGGGGAATAGGGTGCCATTTAGGGCCCATAGGGGAATAGGATGCCATTTAGGGCCCATAGGGGGAATAGGGTACCATTTAGGGCCCATAGGGGGAATAGGGTGCCATTTAGGGCCCATAGGGGAATAGGGTGCCATTTAGGGCCCATAGGGGAATAGGGTGCCATTTAGGACCCATAGGGGAATAGGGTGCCATTTAGGGCCCATACTTTATATTGATGTCTTAGGCTCCTTGCACAATGCATTATGGGTTGGGTCGCGTCGTTGTCACCCAGAGGAATGGAATGCTGTCCCCGTACTGGAATGAGTCTGGGTGACAATAGCCATAACAGTACTAATGCTGCATAGTAAATGGGTGTGATTTTGTTTTTACAAGGTTTCAAGATTATTTTCTTGTGAGAAGAGACACCACTTGAAGTGTCTGGGAAATTGAACTGAATTAATGATCACACAGTTGTAAAACCCCAGTACTTATCGCCAATGACACCCTATTACACATCCCATATGGCACCCTAGGACATGTCCCATATGGCACCCTAGGACATGTCCCATATGGCACCCTAGGACATGTCCCATATGGCACCTGAGGACATGTCCCATATGGCACCCTAGGACCTGTCCCATATGGCACCCTAGGACATGTCCCATATGGCACCCTAGGACCTGTCCCATATGGCACCCTAGGACCTGTCCCATATGGCACCCTAGGACCTGTCCCATATGGCACCCTAGGACCTGTCCCATATGGCACCCTAGGACCTGTCCCATATGGCACCCTAGGACATGTCCCATATGGCACCCTAGGACCTGTCCCATATGGCACCCTAGGACCTGTCCCATATGGCACCCTAGGACCTGTCCCATATGGCACCCTAGGACCTGTCCCATATGGCACCCTAGGACCTGTCCCATATGGCACCCTAGGACATGTCCCATATGGCACCCTAGGACCTGTCCCATATGGCACCCTAGGACATGTCCCATATGGCGCCTTAGGACATGTCCCATATGGCACCCTAGGACATGTCCCATATGGCACCCTAGGACATGTCCCATATGGCACCTGAGGACATGTCCCATATGGCACCCTAGGACATGTCCCATATGACACCCTAGGACCTGTCCCATATGGCACCTGAGGACATGTCCCATATGGCACCCTAGGACATGTCCCATATGACACCCTAGGACATGTCCCATATGGCACCCTAGGACATGTCCCATATGACACCCTAGGACATGTCCCATATGGCACCCTAGGACCTGTCCCATATGGCACCCTAGGACCTGTCCCATATGGCACCCTATTACACTTCCCATATGGCACCTGAGGACCTGTCCCATATGGCACCCTAGGACATGTCCCATATGGCACCCTAGGACATGTCCCATATGGCACCCTAGGACATGTCCCATATGGCACCCTAGGACATGTCCCATATGGCACCTGAGGACATGTCCCATATGGCAGGGAGAGGAACTACCTTCGGTAGAAGTCCTGACAGCACCCCCCCACCCTGACGCTCGGCTCCCGCAGCGCGCCGACCCGGAGGACGAGGCGCAGGGCGATCCGGATGGAGGCGGTGAAACTCTCTCAGCATAGATGGGTCCAATACGTCCCCCACCGGCACCAAGCATCTCTCCTCCGGTCCGTACCCCTCCCAATCCACGAGGCACTGGACGCCTCGAGTCCAGTATGGACCAAACTGCATACGCCGGCGCCCCCTTGATGTCCAGGGGGGGTGGAGGGACCTCCCGCACCTCAGCTTCTTGAAGTGGACCAGCCACCACCGGCCTGAGGAGAGACGCATGAAACGAGGGGTTAATACGGTAATAAGGGGAACTGTAACCTGCAACCAGTCATGTTGCTGATCCAGTTTCTGCTGTTTTGCCTGTGGCTATGGAACCCTGACCTGTTCAACAGATGTGTTACTTTGTCGTGCTGTTGCTCCAGTTTCAACTGTTCTGCCTGCTGCTATGTAATCCTGACCTGTTCACCGACGTGCTCTACATTGTCCCAGACCTGCTGTTTTCGACCTTCTCTCTCTCTCTCTCGCTCGCACCTGCTGTTTCGAACTCTGACTGCTCGGCGATTAAAAGCCAACTGACATGAACTCCTGAGGTGCTGACCTGTTGCACCCTCTATAACCACTGTGATTATTATTTGACCTTGCTGATCATCTATGAATGTTTGAACATCTGAAGAACTTAAAAACTTCTTCAGGATCAGTGTCACTTCCACGGGACGGTTGAGCTAACATAGGCTAATGCGATTAGCATGAGGTTGTAAGTAACAAGAACATTTCCCAGGACATAGACATATCTGATATTGGGAGAAAGCTTAAATTCTTGTTAATCTAACTGCACTGTCCAAGTTAGTTGCTATTACAGTGAAAGAATACCATGCTATTGTTTGAGGAGAGTGCACAGGTTTGAACATGAAAAGTTATTAATAAACAAATTAGGCACATTTGGGCAGTCTTGAGACAACATTTTGAACAGAAATGTAATGGTTAATTGGATCAGTCTAAAACTTTGCACATACACTGCTGCCATCTAGTGGCCAAAATCTAAACTCTACCTAGGCTGGAATAATACATTATGGCCTTTCTCTTGCATTTTCAAAGATAATCGTACAAAAAAAAATACTAAATAACGTTTTTTTTTTTCCTTTGTATTATCTATCACCAGATCTATTGTGTTATATTCTCCTACAATCCTTTCACATTTCCACAAATTACAGTGTTTCCTTTCAAATGACACCAAGAATATGCATATCCTTGCTTCGGGGCTTAAGCTCCAGGCAGTTAGATTTTGGGTATGTCATTTTTGGAAAAAATTGAAAAAAAGGGGCGGATCCTTTCAATGGCCATGTAATCTCTACCCAGTACAGCCAGAAGAGGACTGGCCACCCCTCAGAGCCTGGTTCCTCTCTACCCGGCACAGCCAGAAGAGGACTGGCCACCCCTCAGAGCCTGGTTCCTCTCTACCCGGCACAGCCAGAAGAGGACTGGTCACCCCTCAGAGCCTGGTTCCTCTCTACCCGGCACAGCCAGAAGAGGACTGGTCACCCCTCAGAGCCTGGTTCCTCTCTACCCGGCACAGCCAGAAGAGGACTGGTCACCCCTCAGAGCCTGGTTCCTCTCTACCCGGCACAGCCAGAAGAGGACTGGTCACCCTCAGAGCCTGGTTCCTCTCTACCCGGCACAGCCAGAAGAGGACTGGTCACCCCTCAGAGCCTGGTTCCTCTCTACCCGGCACAGCCAGAAGAGGACTGGCCACCCCTCAGAGCCTGGTTCCTCTCTACCCGGCACAGCCAGAAGAGGACTGGTCACCCCTCAGAGCCTGGTTCCTCTCTACCCGGCACAGCCAGAAGAGGACTGGTCACCCTCAGAGCCTGGTTCCTCTCTACCCGGCACAGCCAGAAGAGGACTGGTCACCCTCAGAGCCTGGTTCCTCTCTACCCGGCACAGCCAAAGAGGACTGGCCACCCCTCCGAGCCTGGTTCCTCTCTACCTGGCACAGCCAGAAGAGGACTGGCCACCCTCCGAGCCTGGTTCCTCTCTACCCGGCACAGCCAAAAGAGGACTGGTCACCCCTCAGAGCCTGGTTCCTCTCTACCCGGCACAGCCAGAAGAGGACTGGTCACCCCTCAGAGCCTGGTTCCTCTCTACCCGGCACAGCCAAAAGAGGACTGGTCACCCCTCAGAGCCTGGTTCCTCTCTACCCGGCACAGCCAAAAGAGGACTGGTCACCCTCAGAGCCTGGTTCCTCTCTACCCAGCACAGCCAGAAGAGGACTGGTCACCCTCAGAGCCTGGTTCCTCTCTACCCGGCACAGCCAGAAGAGGACTGGCCACCCCTCATAGCCTGGTTCCTCTCTACCCGGCACAGCCAGAAGAGGACTGGTCACCCCTCAGAGCCTGGTTCCTCTCTACCCAGCACAGCCAGAAGAGGACTGGTCACCCCTCAGAGCCTGGTTCCTCTCTACCCAGCACAGCCAGAAGAGGACTGGTCACCCCTCAGAGCCTGGTTCCTCTCTACCCGGCACAGCCAGAAGAGGACTGGCCACCCCTCATAGCCTGGTTCCTCTCTACCCGGCACAGCCAGAAGAGGACTGGTCACCCCTCAGAGCCTGGTTCCTCTCTACCCAGCACAACCAGAAGAGGACTGGCCACCCCTCAGAGCCTGGTTCCTCTCTACCCGGCACAACCAGAAGAGGACTGGTCACCCCTCAGAGCCTGGTTCCTCTCTACCCGGCACAACCAGAAGAGGACTGGCCACCCCTCAGAGCCTGGTTCCTCTCTACCCGGCACAGCCAGAAGAGGACTGGCCACCCCTCAGAGCCTGGTTCCTCTCTACCCAGTACAGCCAGAAGAGGACTGGTCACCCCTCAGAGCCTGGTTCCTCTCTACCCGGCACAGCCAGAAGAGGACTGGTCACCCCTCAGAGCCTGGTTCCTCTCCACCCGGCACAGCCAGAAGAGGACTGGCCACCCCTCAGAGCCTGGTTCCTCTCTAGGTTCCTCTCTACCCAACACAGCCAGAAGAGGACTGGCCACCCCTCAGAGCCTGGTTCCTCTCTAGGTTCCTCTCTACCCAGCACAGCCAGAAGAGGACTGGCCACCCCTCAGAGCCTGGTTCCTCTCTAGGTTTCTTCCTAGGTTCCTCTCTACCCAACACAGCCAGAAGAGGACTGGCCACCCCTCAGAGCCTGGTTCCTCTCCACCCGGCACAGCCAGAAGAGGACTGGTCACCCCTCCGAGCCTGGTTCCTCTCTACCTGGCACAGCCAGAAGAGGACTGGCCACCCCACAGAGCCTGGTTCCTCTCTACCCGGCACAGCCAGAAGAGGACTGGCCACCCCTCAGAGCCTGGTTCCTCTCTACCCAGCACAGCCAGAAGAGGACTGGCCACCCTCAGAGCCTGGTTCCTCTCTACCCAGCACAGCCAGAAGAGGACTGGCCACCCCTCAGAGCCTGGTTCCTCTCTACCCAGCACAGCCAGAAGAGGACTGGCCACCCTCAGAGCCTGGTTCCTCTCTACCCAGCACAGCCAGAAGAGGACTGGCCACCCCACAGAGCCTGGTTCCTCTCTACCCAGCACAGCCAGAAGAGGACTGGTCACCCCTCAGAGCCTGGTTCCTCTCTACCCAGCACAGCCAGAAGAGGACTGGCCACCCCTCAGAGCCTGGTTCCTCTCTACCCAGCACAGCCAGAAGAGGACTGGCCACCCCTCAGAGCCTGGTTCCTCTCTACCCAGCACAGCCAGAAGAGGACTGGCCACCCCACAGAGCCTGGTTCCTCTCTACCCAGCACAGCCAGAAGAGGACTGGCCACCCCACAGAGCCTGGTTCCTCTCTACCCGGCACAGCCAGAAGAGGACTGGCCACCCCACAGAGCCTGGTTCCTCTCTACCCAGCACAGCCAGAAGAGGACTGGTCACCCTCATAGCCTGGTTCCTCTCTAGGTTCCTCTCTACCCGGCACAGCCAGAAGAGGACTGGTCACCCTCATAGCCTGGTTCCTCTCTACCCAGCACAGCCAGAAGAGGACTGGTCACCCCTCATAGCCTGGTTCCTCTCTAGGTTCCTCTCTACCCGGCACAGCCAGAAGAGGACTGGTCACCCCTCATAGCCTGGTTCCTCTCTAGGTTCCTCTCTACCCGGCACAGCCAGAAGAGGACTGGTCACCCCTCATAGCCTGGTTCCTCTCTAGGTTCCTCTCTACCCGGCACAGCCAGAAGAGGACTGGCCACCCCTCAGAGCCTGGTTCCTCTCTAGGTTCCTCTCTACCCAGCACAGCCAGAAGAGGACTGGCCACCCCTCAGAGCCTGGTTCCTCTCTAGGTTTCTTCCTAGGTTCCTCTCTACCCAACACAGCCAGAAGAGGACTGGTCACCCCTCAGAGCCTGGTTCCTCTCTAGGTTCCTGCCTTTCTAGTGAGTTTTTCCTAGCCACCGTGTTTGCTTGCTGTCTGGGTTTCTGTATAAACACTTTGTGACATCTGCTGATGTAAATAGGGCTTTATAAATACATTTGGTTTGATCTATCTAAAGCAAACAAGGAGCAGCTCAGAACATAGCACCAACAAGCTTTCATCTGGGTTGTTATAAATCTGCCACGGTCACATGGTTTAATTAATAGACAAGATTCCGTCTAGATTGGGTTTGAGATTGGCAGTGGGATTGGGTCCACTGTCTGTAACTCAGGGACTGAGTAGTGCTGTAGCTCAGACTAAAATCCCTGTCTGTGCAGCGTCTGTCTGTCTGTCTGGTCTGCTGATGTAACTACACATTCATTCCAAAAACACAGACAGGGTTTGGGCTGTAATCCACTCACAAATATGCAGGGCTGTAGATACATTTGAGGACACAAGTCCAGATCTCAATTATATTTTCTAGGAACTCAGTCAGGGTCTAAAATGTACTTTTGAGAGTTAGAATTGTAGAATGCACACCAAAGTGCAATTTAAAGCTTTGTTGTGCATCAGCTTGTGCATATGTTATATTATATGTTATATTATATGTTATATTATATGTTATATTATATGTTATATTATATGTTATATTATATGTTATATTATATGTTATGTTATATGTTATATTATATGTTATATTATATGTTATATTATATGTTATATTATATGTTATATTATATGTTATATTATATGTTATATTATATGTTATGTTATATGTCACTCACTAACCAGGTTTCCATCCAACATTTCTATGTGAGTAAAGTACAATAATGTCACAACAGGCCTGATGGAAACCACACATTTTTCGTTAAACTTTCAAAAAAATGTCGACATAATAAAAGGTGAGATTTTTTTTTTTGTTGTAAAATTAATTGTGTGACAAATGTCGGTAGGGGAACAGTTTTTAAATGTTGATTATAATAGTCATCATATTGAACTATACTTGGTGTCATCTTATGACATGTTGTGTGCTCCTCCCACTACGACTAAACCAGGTTATTAGGATACAGATGAATAAATAATAATATAATAATAATAATATATGCCATTTAGCAGACACTTAAATACATGATGATGAACGTCCCAGGGAGGTGAATGGTCCTGTATGGCTTAGTTGGTAGAGCAAAGGCACCAGCAATGCCAGGATAGTGTGTTTAATTCCCGGTGGCCACCCATGAGGTACTGTAAATTGCTTTGAATAAAAGTGTCTGCTAAATGGAATTATTATTCTACAAATTGCAAGGCGATAATTGAGATGTTCCTTTTCAAATAAATATTGAGGGTTTTATTCTGGTGATATGATGATTGATGCTTTGCTACGGTTTGACAAATAATAATTTAGTCATGTAGGCTATAAGCTACCCGCACTATATCTGCGAGCTGTTGGCTAGAGCACACGTGTCCATACCAGAGTGGACACACGTGTCCATACCAGAGTGGGCACACGTGTCCATACCAGAGTGGGCACACGTGTCCATACCAGAGTGGGCACACGTGTCCATACCAGAGTGGGCACACGTGTCCATACCAGAGTGGGCACACGTGTCCATACCAGAGTGAGCACACGTGTCCATACCAGAGTGGGCACACGTGTCCATACCAGAGTGGGCACACGTGTCCATACCAGAGTGAGCACACGTGTTCATACCAGACTGGGCACACGTGTTCATACCAGAGTGGGCACACGTGTCCATACCAGAGTGGGCACACGTGTCCATACCAGAGTGGGCACACGTGTCCATACCAGAGTGAGCACACGTGTCCATACCAGAGTGGACACACGTGTCCATACCAGAGTGAGCACACGTGTTCATACCAGACTGGGCACACGTGTTCATACCAGAGTGGACACACGTGTCCATACCAGAGTGGGCACACGTGTCCATACCAGAGTGGACACACGTGTCCATACCAGAGTGGGCACACGTGTCCATACCAGAGTGGACACACGTGTCCATACCAGAGTGGGCACACGTGTCCATACCAGAGTGAGCACACGTGTCCATACCAGAGTGGACACACGTGTCCATACCAGAGTGGACACACGTGTCCATACCAGAGTGAGCACACGTGTCCATACCAGAGTGGACACACGTGTCCATACCAGAGTGGACACACGTGTCCATACCAGAGTGGGCACACCTGTCCATACCAGAGTGGGCACACGTGTCCATACCAGAGTGAGCACACGTGTCCATACCAGAGTGGACACACGTGTCCATACCAGAGTGGGCACACGTGTTCATACCAGACTGGGCACACGTGTTCATACCAGAGTGAGCACACGTGTCCATACCAGAGTGGACACACGTGTCCATACCAGAGTGGGCACACGTGTTCATACCAGACTGGGCACACGTGTTCATACCAGAGTGAGCACACGTGTTCATACCAGAGTGGGCACACGTGTTCATACCAGAGTGGACACACGTGTCCATACCAGACTGGGCACACGTGTTCATACCAGAGTGGGCACACGTGTTCATACCAGAGTGGGCACACGTGTTCATACCAGAGTGGGCACACGTGTCCATACCAGAGTGAGCACACGTGTTCATACCAGAGTGGGCACACGTGTCCATACCAGAGTGGGCACATGTGTCCATACCAGAGTTGGCACACGTGTTCATACCAGAGTGGGCACATGTGTCCATAACAGAGTGGGCACACGTGTCCATACCAGAGTGAGCACACGTGTTCATACCAGAGTGGGCACACGTGTCCATACCAGAGTGGGCACATGTGTCCATAACAGAGTGGGCACACGTGTCCATACCAGAGTGGGCACATGTGTCCATAACAGAGTGGGCACACGTGTCCATACCAGAGTGGGCACATGTGTCCATACCAGAGTGGGCACACGTGTCCATACCAGAGTGGGCACATGTGTCCATAACAGAGTGGGCACACGTGTCCATACCAGAGTGGGCACACGTGTTCATACCAGAGTGGGCACACGTGTCCATACCAGAGTGAGCACACGTGTTCATACCAGAGTGGGCACACGTGTCCATACCAGACTGGGCACACGTGTCCATACCAGAGTGGGCACACGTGTTCATACCAGACTGGGCACACGTGTCCATACCAGAGTGGACACACGTGTCCATACCAGAGTGGGCACACGTGTCCATACCAGAGTGAGCACACGTGTCCTTACCAGAGTGGGCACACGTGTTCATACCAGAGTGGGCACACGTGTCCATACCAGAGTGGACACACGTGTCCATACCAGAGTGGGCACACGTGTCCATACAAGAGAGGGCACACGTGTCCATACCAGAGTGGGCACACGTGTCCATACCAGAGAGGGCACACGTGTCCATACCAGAGTGGGCACACGTGTCCATACCAGAGTGGACACACGTGTCCATACCAGAGTGGGCACACGTGTCCATACAAGAGAGGGCACACGTGTCCATACCAGAGTGGACACACGTGTCCATACCAGAGTGGGCACACGTGTCCATACCAGAGTGAGCACACGTGTCCTTACCAGAGTGGGCACACGTGTTCATACCAGAGTGGGCACACGTGTCCATACCAGAGAGGGCACACGTGTCCATACCAGAGTGGGCACACGTGTCCATAACAGAGTGGGCACACGTGTCCATACCAGAGAGGGCACACGTGTCCATACCAGAGTGGGCACACGTGTCCATACCAGAGTGGGCACACGTGTCCATACCAGAGTGGGCACACGTGTCCATACCAGAGTGGGCACACGTGTCCATACCAGAGTGGGCACACATGTCCATACCAGAGAGGGCACACGTGTCCATACCAGAGTGGGCACACGTGTCCATACCAGAGTGGGCACACGTGTCCATACCAGAGTGGGCACACGTGTCCATACCAGAGTGGGTGTCCATACCAGAGTGGGCACACGTGTCCATACCAGAGTGGGCACACGTGTCCATACCAGAGTGGGCACACGTGTCCATACCAGAGAGGGCACACGTGTCCATACCAGAGTGGGCACACGTGTCCATACCAGAGTGGGCACACGTGTCCATACCAGAGTGGACACACGTGTCCATACCAGAGTGGACACACGTGTCCATACCAGAGTGAGCACACGTGTCCATACCAGAGTGGACACACGTGTCCATACCAGAGTGGACACACGTGTCCATACCAGAGTGGGCACACCTGTCCATACCAGAGTGGGCACACGTGTCCATACCAGAGTGAGCACACGTGTCCATACCAGAGTGGACACACGTGTCCATACCAGAGTGGACACACGTGTCCATACCAGAGTGGGCACACCTGTCCATACCAGAGTGGGCACACGTGTCCATACCAGAGTGAGCACACGTGTCCATACCAGAGTGGACACACGTGTCCATACCAGAGTGGGCACACGTGTTCATACCAGACTGGGCACACGTGTTCATACCAGAGTGAGCACACGTGTCCATACCAGAGTGGACACACGTGTCCATACCAGAGTGGGCACACGTGTTCATACCAGACTGGGCACACGTGTTCATACCAGAGTGAGCACACGTGTTCATACCAGAGTGGGCACACGTGTTCATACCAGAGTGGACACACGTGTCCATACCAGACTGGGCACACGTGTTCATACCAGAGTGGGCACACGTGTTCATACCAGAGTGGGCACACGTGTTCATACCAGAGTGGGCACACGTGTCCATACCAGAGTGAGCACACGTGTTCATACCAGAGTGGGCACACGTGTCCATACCAGAGTGGGCACATGTGTCCATACCAGAGTTGGCACACGTGTTCATACCAGAGTGGGCACATGTGTCCATAACAGAGTGGGCACACGTGTCCATACCAGAGTGAGCACACGTGTTCATACCAGAGTGGGCACACGTGTCCATACCAGAGTGGGCACATGTGTCCATAACAGAGTGGGCACACGTGTCCATACCAGAGTGGGCACATGTGTCCATAACAGAGTGGGCACACGTGTCCATACCAGAGTGGGCACATGTGTCCATACCAGAGTGGGCACACGTGTCCATACCAGAGTGGGCACATGTGTCCATAACAGAGTGGGCACACGTGTCCATACCAGAGTGGGCACACGTGTTCATACCAGAGTGGGCACACGTGTCCATACCAGAGTGAGCACACGTGTTCATACCAGAGTGGGCACACGTGTCCATACCAGACTGGGCACACGTGTCCATACCAGAGTGGGCACACGTGTTCATACCAGACTGGGCACACGTGTCCATACCAGAGTGGACACACGTGTCCATACCAGAGTGGGCACACGTGTCCATACCAGAGTGAGCACACGTGTCCTTACCAGAGTGGGCACACGTGTTCATACCAGAGTGGGCACACGTGTCCATACCAGAGTGGACACACGTGTCCATACCAGAGTGGGCACACGTGTCCATACAAGAGAGGGCACACGTGTCCATACCAGAGTGGGCACACGTGTCCATACCAGAGAGGGCACACGTGTCCATACCAGAGTGGGCACACGTGTCCATACCAGAGTGGACACACGTGTCCATACCAGAGTGGGCACACGTGTCCATACAAGAGAGGGCACACGTGTCCATACCAGAGTGGACACACGTGTCCATACCAGAGTGGGCACACGTGTCCATACCAGAGTGAGCACACGTGTCCTTACCAGAGTGGGCACACGTGTTCATACCAGAGTGGGCACACGTGTCCATACCAGAGAGGGCACACGTGTCCATACCAGAGTGGGCACACGTGTCCATAACAGAGTGGGCACACGTGTCCATACCAGAGTGTCCATACCAGAGTGGGCACACGTGTCCATACCAGAGTGGGCACACGTGTCCATACCAGAGTGGGCACACGTGTCCATACCAGAGTGGGCACACGTGTCCATACCAGAGTGGGCACACGTGTCCATACCAGAGAGGGCACACGTGTCCATACCAGAGTGGGCACACGTGTCCATACCAGAGTGGGCACACGTGTCCTTACCAGAGTGGGCACACGTGTCCATACCAGAGTGGGCACACGTGTCCATACCAGAGTGGGCACACGTGTCCATACCAGAGTGGGCACACGTGTCCATACCAGAGTGGGCACACGTGTCCATACCAGAGAGGGCACACGTGTCCATACCAGAGAGGGCACACGTGTCCATACCAGAGTGTCCATACCAGAGTGGGCACACGTGTCCATACCAGAGTGGGCACACGTGTCCATACCAGAGTGGGCACACGTGTCCATACAGAGTGGACACACGTGTCCATACCAGAGAGGGCACACGTGTTCATACCAGAGTGGACACACGTGTCCATACCAGAGTGGACACACGTGTCCATACCAGAGTGGGCACACGTGTCCATACCAGAGTGGACACACGTGTCCATACCAGAGAGGGCACACGTGTCCATACCAGAATGGACACACGTGTCCATACCAGAGTGGGCACACGTGTCCATACCAGAGAGGGCACACGTGTTCATACCAGAGTGGACACACGTGTCCATACCAGAGAGGGCACACGTGTTCATACCAGAGTGGACACACGTGTTCATACCAGAGTGGACACACGTGTCCATACCAGAGTGGGCACACGTGTCCATACCAGAGTGGACACACGTGTCCATACCAGAGTGGACACACGTGTCCTTACCAGAGTGGGCACACGTGTCCATACCAGAGTGAGCACACGTGTCCATACCAGAGTGGGCACACGTGTCCATACCAGAGTGGGCACACGTGTCCATACCAGAGTGGGCACACGTGTCCATACCAGAGTGAGCACACGTGTCCTTACCAGAGTGGGCACACGTGTCCATACCAGAGTGGGCACACGTGTCCATACCAGAGTGAGCACACGTGTCCTTACCAGAGTGGGCACACGTGTCCTTACCAGAGTGGGCACACGTGTCCATACCAGAGTGGGCACACGTGTCCATACCAGAGTGAGCACACGTGTCCTTACCAGAGTGGGCACACGTGTCCATACCAGAGTGGACACACGTGTCCATACCAGAGTGAGCACACGTGTCCTTACCAGAGTGGGCACACGTGTCCATACCAGAGTGGGCACACGTGTCCATACCAGAGTGGGCACACGTGTCCATACCAGAGTGGGCACACGTGTCCATACCAGAGTGGGCACACGTGTCCATACCAGAGTGGGCACACGTGTCCATACCAGAGTGGGCACACGTGTCCATACCAGAGTGAGCAGACGTGTCCATACCAGAGTGGGCACACGTGTCCATACCAGAGTGGGCACACGTGTCCATACCAGAGTGGGCACACCTGTCCATACCAGAGTGGACACACGTGTCCATACCAGAGTGAGCACACGTGTCCTTACAGAGTGGGCACACGTGTCCATACAAGAGAGGGCACACGTGTCCATACCAGAGTGGGCACACGTGTCCATACCAGAGAGGGCACACGTGTCCATACCAGAGTGGGCACACGTGTCCATACCAGAGTGGGCACACGTGTCCATACCAGAGAGGGCACACGTGTCCATACCAGAGTGGGCACACGTGTCCATACCAGAGTGGGCACACGTGTCCATACCAGAGAGGGCACACGTGTCCATACCAGAGTGGGCACACGTGTTCATACCAGAGAGGGCACACGTGTCCATACAAGAGAGGGCACACGTGTCCATACAAGAGAGGGCACACGTGTCCATACAAGAGAGGGCACACGTGTCCATACCAGAGTGGGCACACGTGTCCATACCAGAGTGGGCACACGTGTCCATACCAGAGTGGGCACACGTGTCCATACAAGAGAGGGCACACGTGTCCATACAAGAGAGGGCACACGTGTCCATACCAGAGTGGGCACACATGTCCTTACCAGAGTGGGCACACGTGTCCATACAAGAGTGGGCACACGTGTCCATACCAGAGAGGGCACACGTGTCCATACCAGAGAGGGCACACGTGTCCATACCAGAGTGGGCACACGTGTCCATACCAGAGTGGGCACACGTGTCCATACCAGAGAGGGCACACGTGTCCATACCAGAGAGGGCACACGTGTCCATACCAGAGTGGGCACACGTGTCCATACCAGAGTGGGCACACTCACTATATAGTGCACATTGTTTTTAGTGAGAATATCGTCAGTAGAGTTGAAAATCCGATGGAATCACGTTTAACTTGGATTTTTTATTCGGTATGTGGGAATTGAACAGTAAACTGTGGTTTTATGTGTACTCCCATCATCACGCACAGCCTTTATCTGCAACAGGACAATTTGATGAAAATCTGGTGGAAAATGCACATGTTGTTTTATGCATATTTTTTTCCTGAAAAAAAAATATGAAGACAACATGCAACAATTTCTAAGACTTTGCTGAGTTACAGTTCATATACAGTTAAAGCAGGGGGACACGTCTGGCACTGCAGGATTTGAGTCCCTGGCGGCGTAGTGTGTTACTGGATGGTAGACTTTGTTACTTTGGTCCCAGCTCTCTGCAGGTCATTCACTAGGTCCCCCCCCGTGTGGTTCTGGGATTTTTGCTCACCGTTCTTGTGATAATTTTGACCCCACGGGGTGAGATCTTGCGTGGAGCCCCAGATCGAGGGAGATTATCAGTGGTCTTGTATGTCTTCCATTTCCTAATAATTGCTCCCACAGTTGATTTCTTCAAACCAAGCTGCTTACCTATTGCAGATTCAGTCTTCCCAGCCTGGTGCAGGTCTACAATTTTGTTTCTGGTGTCCTTTGACAGCTCTTTGGTCTTGGCCGTAGTGGAGTTTGGAGCGTGACTGTTTGAGGTTGTGGACAGGTGTCTTTTATACTGATAACAAGTTCAAACAGGTGCCATTAATACAGGTAACGAGTGGAGGACAGAGGAGCCTCTTAAAGAAGAAGTTACAGGTCTGTGAGAGCCAGAAATCTTGCTTGTTTGTAGGTGACCAAATACTTATTTTCCACCATAATTTGCAAATAAATTCATTTAAAATCCTACAATGTGATTTTCTGGATTTTTTTCTCATTTTGTCTGTCATAGTTGAAGTGTACCTATGATGAAAATTTACAGGCCTCTCTCATCTTTTAAGTGGGAGAACTTGCACAATTGGTGGCTGACTAAATACTTTTTTGCCCCACTGTATAAGGCAGTCAGTCAATTGAAATAAATTGAAATAAATGCATTAGGTCTATACACTGGGGAGCCAGTCCCAGCCAATCAGAAAAGTTTTTCCACACAAAAGGGACAGAAATATTCCACAGCACCATGCCCTCCACCCTCAGACGATCACACAGGTGAAGAAGACACGTGGAAGTCTTGGGCTGCCACGGTTACACGTGTTCTGCGGTTGTGAGGCCAGCTGTCACGCCCTGGTCTTAGTATTTTGTGTTTTCTTTATTATTTTGGTTTTGTATCATTCGTTATTATCTTTATTAAAGCTGTATCGAAATAACCACGCTGCATTTTGGTCCTCCTCTCTTTCATCGGAAGAAAACCTTAACACCAGTTGGACTTACTGCCAAATTCTCTAAAATAACATTGGAGGTGGCTTATGGTAGAGAAATGAACATTCAATTCCCTGACAATAGCAACTTGAGACATCTGTGGCGCAACTGTGTAATGATCATGATGTGTAATCAGCTTAATATGCCACACCTGTCAGGTGGATGGATTATCTTGACAAAAGTGAAATGCTCACTAACAAGGATGTAAACAAATTTGAGAGAAATAAGCTTTTTGTGCCTAAGGAACATTTCTGGGATCTTTTATTTCAGCTCATGAAACATGGGACCAACACTTTACACGTTGTGTTTTATATTTTTTGTTCAGTGCAGCATATTTACATGAAAATCTGTCACCAATTGGATGGAACACTAGCTACAGTCATTCAATTAGATCATGTCAGTTCAAAAAAAAAAAAAATTGGTAAATGAGTCTCGTTAGTCTAGCCAGGGTGAATCAGTGTAGATGTGCCAGGGTGAATCAGTGTAGATGTGCCAGGGTGAATCAGTGTAGATGTGCCAGGGTGAATCAGTGTAGATGTGCCAGGGTGAATCAGTGAAGATGTGCCAGGGTGAATCAGTGTAGATGTGTCATGAATCAGTGAAGATGTGTCAGGGTGAATCAGTGTAGATGTGCCAGGGTGAATCAGTGTAGATGTGCCAGGGTGAATCAGTGTAGATGTGCCAGGGTGAATCAGTGTAGATGTGTCAGGGTGAATCAGTGAAGATGTGTCAGGGTGAATCAGTGTAGATGTGCCAGGGTGAATCAGTGTAGATGTGCCAGGGTGAATCAGTGTAGATGTGCCAGGGTGAATCAGTGTAGATGTGCCAGGGTGAATCAGTGTAGATGTGCCAGGGTGAATCAGTGTAGATGTGCCAGGGTGAATCAGTGTAGATGTGCCAGGGTGAATCAGTGTAGATGTGCCAGGGTGAATCAGTGAAGATGTGCCAGGGTGAATCAGTGAAGATGTGCCAGGGTGAATCAGTGAAGATGTGCCAGGGTGAATCAGTGAAGATGTGCCAGGGTGAATCAGTGAAGATGTGCCAGGGTGAATCAGTGTAGACGTGCCAGGGTGAATCAGTGTAGATGTGCCAGGGTGAATCAGTGTAGATGTGCCAGGGTGAATCAGTGTAGATGTGCCAGGGTGAATCAGTGTAGATGTGCCAGGGTGAATCAGTGTAGATGTGCCAGGGTGAATCAGTGTAGATGTGTCAGGGTGAATCAGTGTAGATGTGCCAGGGTGAATCAGTGTAGATGTGCCAGGGTGAATCAGTGTAGATGTGCCAGGGTGAATCAGTGTAGATGTGTCAGGGTGAATCAGTGTAGATGTGTCAGGGTGAATCAGTGTAGATGTGCCAGGGTGAATCAGTGTAGATGTGCCAGGGTGAATCAGTGTAGATGTGCCAGGGTGAATCAGTGTAGATGTGCCAGGGTGAATCAGTGTAGATGTGCCAGGGTGAATCAGTGTAGATGTGCCAGGGTGAATCAGTGTAGATGTGCCAGGGTGAATCAGTGTAGATGTGCCAGGGTGAATCAGTGTAGATGTGCCAGGGTGAATCAGTGTAGATGTGCCAGGGTGAATCAGTGAAGATGTGCCGGAGTGAATCAGTGAAGATGTGCCAGGGTGAATCAGTGAAGATGTGCCAGGGTGAATCAGTGTAGATGTGCCAGAGTGAATCAGTGTAGATGTGCCAGAGTGAATCAGTGAAGATGTGCCAGGGTGAATCAGTGTAGATGTGCCAGGGTGAATCAGTGTAGATGTGCCAGGGTGAATCAGTGTAGATGTGCCAGGGTGAATCAGTGAAGATGTGCCAGGGTGAATCAGTGTAGATGTGCCAGGGTGAATCAGTGTAGATGTGCCAGGGTGAATCAGTGTAGATGTGCCAGGGTGAATCAGTGAAGATGTGCCAGGGTGAATCAGTGTAGACGTGCCAGGGTGAATCAGTGTAGATGTGCCAGGGTGAATCAGTGTAGATGTGCCAGGGTGAATCAGTGAAGATGTGCCAGGGTGAATCAGTGTAGATGTGCCAGGGTGAATCAGTGTAGATGTGCCAGGGTGAATCAGTGAAGATGTGCCAGGGTGAATCAGTGAAGATGTGCCAGGGTGAATCAGTGTAGATGTGCCAGGGTGAATCAGTGTAGATGTGCCAGGGTGAATCAGTGTAGATGTGCCAGGGTGAATCAGTGTAGATGTGCCAGGGTGAATCAGTGAAGATGTGCCAGGGTGAATCAGTGAAGATGTGCCAGGGTGAATCAGTGTAGATGTGCCAGGGTGAATCAGTGTAGATGTGCCAGGGTGAATCAGTGAAGATGTGCCAGGGTGAATCAGTGTAGATGTGCCAGGGTGAATCAGTGTAGATGTGCCAGGGTGAATCAGTGAAGATGTGCCAGGGTGAATCAGTGAAGATGTGCCAGGGTGAATCAGTGAAGATGTGCCAGGGTGAATCAGTGTAGATGTGCCAGGGTGAATCAGTGTAGATGTGCCAGGGTGAATCAGTGAAGATGTGCCAGGGTGAATCAGTGAAGATGTGCCAGGGTGAATCAGTGTAGATGTGCCAGGGTGAATCAGTGTAGATGTGCCAAGGTGAATCAGTGAAGATGGGCCAGGGTGAATCAGTGAAGATGTGCCAGGGTAATTCAGTGTAGATGTGCCAGGGTGAATCAGTGTAGATGTGCCAAGGTGAATCAGTGAAGATGTGCCAGGGTGAATCAGTGAAGATGTGCCAGGGTGAATCAGTGTAGATGTGCCAGGGTGAATCAGTGTAGATGTGCCAGGGTGAATCAGTGAAGATGTGCCAGGGTGAATCAGTGAAGATGTGCCAGGGTGAATCAGTGAAGATGTGCCAGGGTGAATCAGTGAAGATGTGCCAGGGTGAATCAGTGAAGATGTGCCAGGGTGAATCAGTGAAGATGTGCCAGGGTGAATCAGTGAAGATGTGCCAGGGTGAATCAGTGAAGATGTGCCAGGGTGAATCAGTGAAGATGTGCCAGGGTGAATCAGTGAAGATGTGCCAGGGTGAATCAGTGTAGATGTGCCAGGGTGAATCAGTGTAGATGTGCCAGGGTGAATCAGTGAAGATGTGCCAGGGTGAATCAGTGTAGATGTGCCAGGGTGAATCAGTGTAGATGTGCCAGGGTGAATCAGTGAAGATGTGCCAGGGTGAATCAGTGCAGATGTGCCAGGGTGAATCAGTGTAGATGTGCCAGGGTGAATCAGTGAAGATGTGCCAGGGTGAATCAGTGTAGATGTGCCAGGGTGAATCAGTGAAGATGTGCCAGGGTGAATCAGTGTAGATGTGCCAGGGTGAATCAGTGAAGATGTGCCAGGGTGAATCAGTGTAGATGTGCCAGGGTGAATCAGTGAAGATGTGCCAGGGTGAATCAGTGAAGATGTGCCAGGGTGAATCAGTGAAGATGTGCCAGGGTGAATCAGTGTAGACGTGCCAGAGTGAATCAGTGAAGATGTGCCAGGGTGTAGTGTTCATGGCCTAATTACCCACCAGGGCACCCACTCATTTTGTTAGTTCCTCTCACTCAGATATCACAGTAACATGGCATAAGATCGACTGAGGTGAATGAAGCTACAGCAACCAACGTTTTAATGGCTGGTGTAAATTTTGCTTGTTTTTGCTGTTCTCCAAATTGCATTTTAGAGTTTTTAAATTGCATAGTAATGCAGTACATGAGCTTCAACTTTCTTCCTGGATATATGTGTGTGGGAGGTTACCCCCTCCCCTCAGGACCCCTGAGGCGTTGCATGATGACGTTGCACAGGGAAACCCATTATGATGATGTTGCACAGGGAAACCCATTATGATGACGTTGCACAGGGAAACCCATTATGATGACGTTGCACAGGGAAACCCATTATGATGACGTTGCACAGGGAAACCCATTATGATGAACAGGGAAACCCATTATGATGACGTTGCACAGGGAGACCCATTATGATGACGTTGCACAGGGAAACCCATTATGATGACGTTGCACAGGGAAACCCATTATGATGACGTTGCACAGGGAAACCCATTATGATGACGTTGCACAGGGAAACCCATTATGATGACGTTGCACAGGGAGACCCATTATGATGACGTTGCACAGGGAAACCCATTATGATGACGTTGCACAGGGAAACCCATTATGATGACGTTGCACAGGGAAACCCATTATGATGACGTTGCACAGGGAAACCCATTATGATGACGTTGCACAGGGAAACCCATTATGATGACGTTGCACAGGGAAACCCATTATGATGACGTTGCACAGGGAAACCCATTATGATGACGTTGCACAGGGAAACCCATTATGATGACGTTGCACAGGGAGACCCATTATGATTACGTTGCACAGGGAAACCCATTATGATGACGTTGCACAGTGAAACCCATTATGATGACGTTGCACAGGGAAACCCATTATGATTACGTTGCACAGGGAAACCCATTATGAACATTTTATATTTGAACAAAACTATCTTCACATTGAAAACACGCATCAAAAAAAAAATCTGAAGAAGTAAAAATCTCTGGTCATTGTGTTTCATGTAGCCTATTTTCTCTGGCGCAGTTCTCCCTCCGTCTGTCTGTGTCTGTGCGCGGAGGGTATCATTTTGAACTCGTAACCTATCACCCAGATCTGCCCTTGTGCAGTCTGATATCTCGCGCTGTGGCCAGCTGTCGCTCTCCGCACTGCTCCACCATACGCGCGCACGTAGCCACATCCGCACAGAGCGCATCCTGCAATCCGTTCCCCAACCAGCCACCCTTCCACTGGTAGTCATCAAGGCAGACCCGGTGGAGACGCCTACTTTCATTCACTCTCCAAACTGGACACAAGAATCTCGATCGCTCTAACGGTAAATATCATCATGTTTTATTATTAAATAGGATAGTAGTAATGTTTAGAAAATATTAATAACGTTAGTGAGGGGTTTGCTTTTTTATACATGTTTGGGCATGTTTGTAATGAGGGGGATTTCCAAATCGTTCTGGGTTGCCGGGTAGGATAGATGTTTTCATTGAGTTCATCGGTGTTGTTTTGAGATTTCTCTATTTTCTTTTCACTATTACAACACATGACTTCGGACTAATACGAAAATGGCAATATTCTCAGGGAAATTATACTACTTTTTATTCAACATTAAGCGGATATGACTATTATCCCATCACCATCTCCAACGCTCCGGCCGAAACTCGTGTCCGAACACGTTGTCAGAAAGGGGTGTGTAGCCTGGAAAGAAGCTCTCAGCCAATGAGCGCCCGTCTCCTCCACAGTAGGGCTGTTTACTAGTGGATGTGAGCGCCTATTGGACTAGACGACTATACCTCCAGGGTCTTTACTAGCCTATCGGCACAGTCCCCAAATAATGCCGTTTAAAACAAGTCTATGTTTTAAAATCATAAACGTTAGGTTAAACAGAAATGGGATATTGTGCTCCACTAAAAGCCACTCAGGAGTCCACACAAACTGCACACTTGCTACCTCTCGGTCAGTCAGACAGAGAGGGGTGTGTGATCTTAGAAAAACAACACTCTCGGTACAGGATGATGTCATTGGTTGTGTGGTTGACTTTTAGGAATTTTCGCAACATCACTCCTTTGTTAGATGGAAACTGTAATTACACATGCCGATAAACATGTAATTACCAGTATTGATTGAAGTAAAACATTTTGTGCTGTGATTTACATTCCAAAACATTACATAATATTTATATGCACACAAAAAAAAAACATTATTTGCTGCTTTCCTTCCAATGAAGAGATGGCTTTTATTTTATGGTTCTAGAATAGCATAACTTTTATTTTATGGTTCTAGAATAGCATAACTTTTGTTCTATGGTTCTAGAATAGCAACTTTTTTTATGGTTCTAGAATAGCATAACTTTTGTTCTATGGTTCTAGAATAGCAACTTTTTTTATGGTTCTAGAATAGCATAACTTTTATTTTATGGTTCTAGAATAGCATAACCTTTGTTCTATGGTTCTAGAATAGCATAACTTTTATTCTAAGGTTCTAGAATTGCATAACTTTTATTCTATGGTTCTAGAATAGCATAACTTTTATTCTAATAGAACTTCATGATGTATCTTAGATTTTATTTATTTTTATTCTGAGCTCCTCCAGCCTCTACCAGCAGCAGCACCATGGCAACCAAGAGACCAGAGGACAGGATCTCTTCTTCAGGACCACAGTCATGTCCCTCTACAGCAGTAAGACCCACAGACACCAGGCAGCTTGGGGCAGAGACACAGGAGAGACTGGTAAGTGGACCCATACAAGCAGAGATAGGAAGAAGGAATCCTTCATTCAATGTCAATATTTTGTGGGTATCTAAAAGTATTGTCACAGTTTTACTGTACAGGTGTCATTGTCTCAACTGTGCCTCCATCTCTGCGTCTCGCCCATATCTTATCAGTGTTGCACCTCTGTCCCTGTCTGTCTGCAGGTGTACATGCAGTGCTGTGGGCAGGAAGCCCCTAACTTGACAGAGAGGAACGGTCATAGGAAAATCATGGCTAGGAACCGTCAGGGCCCAGTCTTCGTGCCCCAGGGGAGAACTGAGAGGGTCTGGACCCACCCCCCGGCTCCCCAGCAGACTACAACTCCCACAATACCCTCCTGCCCTGTGTCTGCCCCTTACAGGTAGGCTCTCTCGCTGTGGGCATCCTTCAGCCTAAAGCTGTTCTTCATCTTGTCACACCACCTTACAACATCAACTGTTATCTTGGTACTCCTCAACGGAGTCTCCGTTCTTCATCTTGTCACACCACCTTACAACATCAACTGTTATCTTGGTACTCCTCAACGGAGTCTCCGTTCTTCATCTTGTCACACCACCTTACAACATCAACTGTTATCTTGGTACTCCTCAACGGAGTCTCCGTTCTTCATCTTGTCACACCACCTTACAACATCAACTGTTATCTTGGTACTCCTCAACGGAGTCTCCGTTCTTCATCTTGTCACACCACCTTACAACATCAACTGTTATCTTGGTACTCCTCAACGGAGTCTCCGTTCTTAATCTGCTCCTCTTCTTTAAGTTGTCTGTTTAGGTGAAGATTGTGATCGTTGCCCCAAGACTAGATCCATCTTGTAATTAATGCCCCCCTCCTCAGTTTCTGGAGCCCAGGGTCGGTGGAGATGGATGAAATCATGGCAGCCATGGTTCTGACCAGTCTGTCCTGCAGCCCTGTGGTCCAGAGTTCTCCTCAGAGTCAGAATGACTCGCTACCAGGTAGGTTAGTCAATAAATCAGAACCATCTTGCTCTTCCTTTTTTTCCTCACTCACTCACACACACACACACACTGACCCAGTACCAGGTAAGTCAGTGTGTCACGATCGTCGTATGGAATTGACCAAGGTGCAGCGTGGTGAGCGTACATTCTTACTGTCAACTGTCACAAACAAAACAATAACACAACAAAACGAACGTGAAGCTCAGTGAGGCTGTACGCACAAACGAAGACAACTACCCACAACTACCAAAAGGGAAAAAAAGGCTGCCTAAGTATGATTCCCAATCAGAGACAACGATAGACAGCTGTCCCTGATTGAGAACCATACCCGGCCAAAACATAGAAACAAACAACATAGAATGCCCACCGCACATCACACCCTGACCTAACCAAATAGAGAAATAAAACATCTCTCTAAGGTCAGGGCGTGACACAGTGAGGCAAACACACAGATAACCAATTGCAACCCAGGGTTTCAATTACACATTTACTCTTTGAGTTGCCCAACCTGCCCTCGTCTCCCTGGAATTGGAACCTATTAAGACAGTGGTTGTAGCCCTGAACCAGCTCACCTGATTCACCTAATCAAGGGCTTGACAGTTTAAATTTAAATCAGGTGTGCTAGCTCTGGAATGCTTAAAATACATGGAAAAGCTGAGGGTTCCTGAGGAGAAGTTAAACACCAACAGAAGTCCCCCCCTCTCAAACATGGTTACATAGTAACCACCAACAGAAGTCCCCCCCTCTCTAACATGGTTACATAGTAACCACCAACAGAAGCCCCCCCCCTCTCTCAAACATGGCTACATAGTAACCACCAACAGAAGCCCCCCTCTCTAACATGGCTACATAGTAACCACCAACAGAAGCCCCCCTCTCTAACATGGCTACATAGTAACCACCAACAGAAGCCCCCTCTCTAACATGGCTACATAGTAACCACCAACAGAAGCCCCCCCCTCTCTAACATGGCTACATAGTAACCACCAACAGAAGCCCCCTCTCAAACATGGCTACATAGTAACCACCAACAGAAGCCCCCTCTCTAACATGGCTACATAGTAACCACCAACAGAACCCCCCTCTCTAACATGGCTACATAGTAACCACCAACAGAAGCCCCCTCTCTAACATGGTTACATAGTAACCACCAACAAAAGCCCCCTCTCTAACATGGCTACATAGTAACCACCAACAGAAGCCCCCCTCTCTAACATGGTTACATAGTAACCACCAACAGAACCCCCTCTCTCTAACATGGTTACATAGTAACCACCAACAGAAGCCCCCTCTCTCTAATATGGCTACATAGTAACCACCAACAGAACCCCCCTCTCTCTAATATGGCTACATAGTAACCACCAACAGAAGCCCCCCTCTCTAACATGGCTACATAGTAACCACCAACAGAAGCCCCCCTCTCTAACATGGTTACATAGTTACCACCAACAGAACCCCCTCTCTCTAACATGGCTACATAGTAACCACCAACAGAACCCCCCTCTCTAACATGGCTACATAGTAACCACCAACAGAACCCCCTCTCTAACATGGTTACATAGTAACCACCAACAGAACCCCTCTCTCTAACATGGTTACATAGTAACCACCAACAGAAGCCCCCTCTCTCTAATATGGCTACATAGTAACCACCAACAGAACCCCCTCTCTCTAATATGGCTACATAGTAACCACCAACAGAAGCCCCCTCTCTAACATGGCTACATAGTAACCACCAACAGAAGCCCCCCCCTCTCTAACATGGTTAAATAGTAACCACCAACAGAAGCCCCCTCTCTAACATGGTTACATAGTAACCACCAACAGAACCCCCTCTCTCTAACATGGTTACATAGTAACCACCAACAGAAGCCCCCCTCTCTCTAATATGGCTACATAGTAACCACCAACAGAACCCCCTCTCTCTAATATGGCTACATAGTAACCACCAACAGAAGCCCCCTCTCTAACATGGATACATAGTAACCACCAACAGAAGCCCCCCTCTCTAACATGGTTACATAGTAACCACCAACAGAAGCCCCCTCTCTCTAACATGGTTACATAGTAACCACCAACAGAACCCCCCCTCTCTCTAACATGGTTACATAGTAACCACCAACAGAACCCCCTCTCTCTAACATGGTTACATAGTAACCACCAACAGAAGCCCCCTCTCTCTAACATGGTTACATAGTAACCACCAACAGAACCCCCCTCTCTCTAATATGGCTACATAGTAACCACCAACAGAAGCCCCCTCTCTCTAACATGGCTACATAGTAACCACCAACAGAAGCCCCCCTCTCTCTAATATGGCTACATAGTAACCACCAACAGAAGCCCCCTCTCTCTAACATGGCTACATAGCAACCACCAACAGAACCCCCCTCTCAAACATGGTTACATAGTAACCACCAACAGAAGCCCCCCTCTCTAACATGGTTACATAGTAACCACCAACAGAACCCCCCTCTCTAACATGGCTACATAGTAACCACCAACAGAAGCCCCCCTCTCTAACATGGTTACATAGTAACCACCAACAGAAGCCCCCCTCTCTAACATGGCTACATAGTAACCACCAACAGAACCCCCCTCTCAAACATGGCTACATAGTAACCACCAACAGAAGCCCCCTCTCAAACATGGCTACATAGTAACCACCAACAGAACCCCCCTCTCTCTAACATGGCTACATAGTAACCACCAACAGAATCCCCCCTCTCTAACATGGTTACATAGTAACCACCAACAGAAGCCCCCTCTCTCTAATATGGCTACATAGTAACCACCAACAGAACCCCCTCTCTCTAATATGGCTACATAGTAACCACCAACAGAACCCCCCTCTCTCTAACATGGCTACATAGTAACCACCAACAGAAGCCCCCTCTCTCTAATATGGCTACATAGTAACCACCAACAGAACCCCCCTCTCTCTAATATGGCTACATAGTAACCACCAACAGAAGCCCCCTCTCTCTAACATGGCTACATAGTAACCACCAACAGAACCCCCTCTCTCTAACATGGCTACATAGTAACCACCAACAGAACCCCCTCTCTAACATGGTTACATAGTAACCACCAACAGAAGCCCCCCTCTCTCTAACATGGTTACATAGTAACCACCAACAGAACCCCCTCTCTCTAACATGGTTACATAGTAACCACCAACAGAACCCCCCCTCTCTAACATGGCTACATAGTAACCACCAACAGAAGCCCCCTTCTCTAATATGGCTACATAGTAACCACCAACAGAAGCCCCCTCTCTCTAACATGGCTACATAGTAACCACCAACAGAACCCCCCCTCTCTCTAACATGGTTACATAGTAACCACCAACAGAAGCCCCCTCTCTCTAACATGGTTACATAGTAACCACCAACAGAACCCCCTCTCTCTAATATGGCTACATAGTAACCACCAACAGAAGCCCCCCCTCTCTAACATGGCTACATAGTAACCACCAACAGAAGCCCCCCTCTCTCTAACATGGTTACATAGTAACCACCAACAGAAGCCCCCTCTCTCTAATATGGCTACATAGTAACCACCAACAGAACCCCCTCTCTCTAATATGGCTACATAGTAACCACCAACAGAAGCCCCCTCTCTCTAACATGGCTACATAGTAACCACCAACAGAAGCCCCCCTCTCTCTAATATGGCTACATAGTAACCACCAACAGAACCCCCCTCTCTCTAATATGGCTACATAGTAACCACCAACAGAAGCCCCCTCTCTCTAATATGGCTACATAGTAACCACCAACAGAACCCCCCTCTCTAATATGGCTACATAGTAACCACCAACAGAAGCCCCCTCTCTCTAACATGGCTACATAGTAACCACCAACAGAAGCCCCCTCTCTCTAACATGGTTAAATAGTAACCACCAACAGAAGCCCCCTCTCTAACATGGTTACATAGTAACCACCAACAGAACCCCCTCTCTAACATGGTTACATAGTAACCACCAACAGAAGCCCCCCTCTCTAACATGGCTACATAGTAACCACCAACAGAACCCCCCTCTCTCTAATATGGCTAAATAGTAACCACCAACAGAAGCCCCCCTCTCTAACATGGTTACATAGTAACCACCAACAGAACCCCCCTCTCTCTAACATGGTTACATAGTAACCACCAACAGAAGCCCCCCCCTCTCTCTAACATGGTTACATAGTAACCACCAACAGAACCCCCTCTCTCTAACATGGCTACATAGTAACCACCAACAGAACCCCCCTCTCTAACATGGATACATAGTAACCACCAACAGAACCCCCTCTCTCTAACATGTGGCTACATAGTAACCACCAACAGAACCCCCCTCTCTCTAATATGGCTACATAGTAACCACCAACAGAACCCCCTCTCTCTAACATGGCTACATAGTAACCACCAACAGAAGCCCCCCTCTCTCTAACATGGCTACATAGTAACCACCAACAGAACCCCCTCTCTCTAATATGGCTACATAGTAACCACCAACAGAACCCCCCCTCTCTCTAACATGGCTACATAGTAACCACCAACAGAAGCCCCCCTCTCTCTAACATGGCTACATAGTAACCACCAACAGAACCCCCCTCTCTCTAATATGGCTACATAGTAACCACCAACAGAAGCCCCCTCTCTAACATGGCTACATAGTAACCACCAACAGAAGCCCCCTCTCTCTAACATGGTTACATAGTAACCACCAACAGAAGCCCCCCTCTCTAACATGGTTACATAGTAACCACCAACAGAAGCCCCCTCTCAAACATGGCTACATAGTAACCACCAACAGAAGCCCCCTCTCTCTAACATGGCTACATAGTAACCACCAACAGAATCCCCCCTCTCTAACATGGCTACATAGTAACCACCAACAGAAGCCCCCCTCTCAAACATGGCTACATAGTAACCACCAACAGAAGCCCCCCTCTCAAATATGGCTACATAGTAACCACCAACAGAACCCCCTCTCTCTAATATGGCTACATAGTAACCACCAACAGAACCCCCCTCTCTCTAACATGGCTACATAGTAACCACCAACAGAACCCCCTCTCTCTAACATGGTTACATAGTAACCACCAACAGAAGCCCCCTCTCTCTAACATGGTTACATAGTAACCACCAACAGAAGCCCCCTCTCTCTAATATGGCTACATAGTAACCACCAACAGAACCCCCCTCTCTCTAATATGGCTACATAGTAACCACCAACAGAACCCCCCTCTCTCTAATATGGCTACATAGTAACCACCAACAGAAGCCCCCTCTCTAACATGGCTACATAGTAACCACCAACAGAACCCCCCTCTCTCTAACATGGCTACATAGTAACCACCAACAGAAGCCCCCTCTCTAACATGGCTACATAGTAACCACCAACAGAAGCCCCCTCTCAAACATGGCTACATAGTAACCACCAACAGAAGCCCCCTCTCAAACATGGCTACATAGTAACCACCAACAGAAGCCCCTCTCTCTAACATGGCTACATAGTAACCACCAACAGAATCCCCCCCTCTCTCTAACATGGCTACATAGTAACCACCAACAGAAGCCCCTCTCTCTAATATGGCTACATAGTAACCACCAACAGAACCCCCTCTCAAACATGGCTACATAGTAACCACCAACAGAAGCCCCCCTCAAACATGGCTACATAGCAACCACCAACAGAAGCCCCCTCTCAAACATGGCTACATAGTAACCACCAACAGAAGCCCCCCTCTAACATGGCTACATAGTAACCACCAACAGAATCCCCCCTCTCTAACATGGCTACATAGTAACCACCAACAGAAGCCCTCTAACATGGCTACATAGTAACCACCAACAGAACCCCCCCTCTCTAACATGGCTACATAGTAACCACCAACAGAAGCCCCCTTCTAACATGGTTACATAGTAACCACCAACAGAACCCCCTCTCTCTAATATGGCTACATAGTAACCACTCAACAGAAGCCCCCCTCTCAAACATGGCTACATAGTAACCACCAACAGAAGCCCCCTCTCAAACATGGCTACATAGCAACCACCAACAGAAGCCCCCCTCTCAAACATGGCTACATAGTAACCACCAACAGAAGCCCCCTCTCTAACATGGCTACATAGTAACCACCAACAGAACCCCCTCTCTCTAACATGGCTACATAGTAACCACCAACAGAAGCCCCCTCTCTCTAACATGGTTACATAGTAACCACCAACAGAACCCCCCCTCTCTCTAACATGGCTACATAGTAACCACCAACAGAAGCCCCCTCTCTCTAACATGGTTACATAGTAACCACCAACAGAACCCCCTCTCTCTAACATGGTTACATAGTAACCACCAACAGAAGCCCCCCTCTCAAATATGGCTACATAGTAACCACCAACAGAACCCCCCTCTCAAATATGGCTACATAGTAACCACCAACAGAAGCCCCCTTCTCTAACATGGCTACATAGTAACCACCAACAGAACCCCCTCTCTAACATGGTTACATAGTAACCACCAACAGAAGCCCCCTCTCTAACATGGTTACATAGTAACCACCAACAGAAGCCCCTCCTCTCTCTAACATGGTTACATAGTAACCACCAACAGAACCCCCTCTCTCTAATATGGCTACATAGTAACCACCAACAGAAGCCCCCTCTCTCTAACATGGTTACATAGTAACCACCAACAGAAGCCCCCTCTCTAACATGGCTACATAGTAACCACCAACAGAAGCCCCCTTCTCTAACATGGCTACATAGTAACCACCAACAGAAGCCCCCCTCTCTAACATGGTTACATAGTAACCACCAACAGAACCCCCTCTCTCTAACATGGTTACATAGTAACCACCAACAGAAGCCCCCCTTCTAACATGGTTACATAGTAACCACCAACAAAAGCCCCCTCTCTAACATGGCTACATAGTAACCACCAACAGAAGCCCCCTCTCTAACATGGCTACATAGTAACCACCAACAGAAGCCCCCTCTCTAACATGGTTACATAGTAACCACCAACAGAAGCCCCCTCTAACATGGCTACATAGTAACCACCAACAGAAGCCCCCCTCTCTAATATGGCTACATAGTAACCACCAACAGAAGCCCCCTCTCTAACATGGCTTACATAGTAACCACCAACAGAAGCCCCCTCTCTAAATATGGCTACATAGTAACCACCAACAGAACCCCCCTTCTCTAATATGGCTACATAGTAACCACCAACAGAAGCCCCCTCTCTCTAACATGGCTACATAGTAACCACCAACAGAACCCCCTCTCTAACATGGCTACATAGTAACCACCAACAGAAGCCCCCTCTCTAACATGGTTACATAGTAACCACCAACAGAACCCCCCTCTAACATGGCTACATAGTAACCACCAACAGAAGCCCCCCTCTCTCATGGCTACATAGTAACCACCAACAGAAGCCCCCTTCTCTAATATGGCTACATAGTAACCACCAACAGAACCCCCTCTCTCTAACATGGCTACATAGTAACCACCAACAGAACCCCCCTCTCTCTAACATGGCTACATAGTAACCACCAACAGAAGCCCCCCTCTCTAACATGGCTACATAGTAACCACCAACAGAACCCCCTCTCTCTAACATGGCTACATAGTAACCACCAACAGAACCCCCCTTCTAACATGGTTACATAGTAACCACCAACAGAACCCCCTCTCTCTAATATGGCTACATAGTAACCACCAACAGAACCCCCCTCTCTAACATGGCTACATAGTAACCACCAACAGAACCCCCCTCTAACATGGTTACATAGTAACCACCAACAGAACCCCCTCTAACATGGCTACATAGTAACCACCAACAGAACCCCCTTCTAATATGGCTACATAGTAACCACCAACAGAACCCCCCTCTCTAACATGGTTACATAGTAACCACCAACAGAAGCCCCCTCTCTAACATGGCTACATAGTAACCACCAACAGAACCCCCCTCTCTCTAACATGGCTACATAGTAACCACCAACAGAACCCCCTTCTCTAACATGGCTACATAGTAACCACCAACAGAACCCCCCTCTCTAACATGGCTACATAGTAACCACCAACAGAACCCCCCTCTCTAACATGGTTACATAGTAACCACCAACAGAACCCCCTCTCTAACATGGCTACATAGTAACCACCAACAGAACCCCCCTCTCTCTAATATGGCTACATAGTAACCACCAACAGAACCCCCTTCTCTAACATGGTTACATAGTAACCACCAACAGAACCCCCCTCTCTAACATGGCTACATAGTAACCACCAACAGAACCCCCCTCTCTCTAATATGGCTACATAGTAACCACCAACAGAACCCCCTCTCTAACATGGCTACATAGTAACCACCAACAGAACCCCCTCTCTCTAACATGGTTACATAGTAACCACCAACAGAACCCCCTCTCTAACATGGCTACATAGTAACCACCAACAGAAGCCCCCTCTCTAATATGGCTACATAGTAACCACCAACAGAACCCCCTCTCTCTAATATGGCTACATAGTAACCACCAACAGAAGCCCCCCTCTCTAACATGGCTACATAGTAACCACCAACAGAAGCCCCCTCTCTAACATGGCTACATAGTAACCACCAACAGAAGCCCCCTTCTCTAACATGGCTACATAGTAACCACCAACAGAAGCCCCCCTCTCTAACATGGTTACATAGTAACCACCAACAGAAGCCCCCTCTAACATGGCTACATAGTAACCACCAACAGAAGCCCCCTCTCTAACATGGCTACATAGTAACCACCAACAGAAGCCCCCTCTCTCTAACATGGTTACATAGTAACCACCAACAGAAGCCCCCTCTAACATGGCTACATAGTAACCACCAACAGAAGCCCCCCTCTCTCTAACATGGCTACATAGTAACCACCAACAGAAGCCCCCTCTCTCTAACATGGCTACATAGTAACCACCAACAGAAGCCCCCTCTAACATGGCTACATAGTAACCACCAACAGAAGCCCCCTCTCTAACATGGCTACATAGTAACCACCAACAGAAGCCCCCCTCTCTCTAACATGGCTACATAGTAACCACCAACAGAACCCCCCCTCTCTCTAACATGGCTACATAGTAACCACCAACAGAAGCCCCCCTCTCTCTAACATGGCTACATAGTAACCACCAACAGAAGCCCCCTCTCTCTAACATGGCTACATAGTAACCACCAACAGAAGCCCCCCTGTCTCTCTAACATGGTTATATAGTGACTATACTGACCACCATGCTGTCTCTCTAACATGGTTATATAGTGACTATACTGACCACCATGCTGTGTCTCTAACATGGTTATATAGTGACTATACTGACCACCATGCTGTGTCTCTAACATGGTTATATAGTGACTATACTGACCACCATGCTGTGTCTCTCTAACATGGTTATATAGTGACTATACTGACCACCATGCTGTCTCTCTAACATGGTTATATAGTGGCTATACTGACCACCATGCTGTCTCTCTAACATGGTTATATAGTGACTATACTGACCACCATGCTGTGTCTCTAACATGGTTATATAGTGACTATACTGACCACCATGCTGTCTCTCTAACATGGTTATATAGTGACTATACTGACCACCATGCTGTGTCTCTAACATGGTTATATAGTAACTATACTGACCACCATGCTGTCTCTCTAACATGGTTATATAGTGTCTATACTGACCACCATGCTGTGTCTCTAACATGGTTATATAGTGACTATACTGACCACCATGCTGTCTCTCTAACATGGTTATATAGTGACTATACTGACCACCATGCTGTCTCTCTAACATGGTTATATAGTAACTATACTGACCACCATGCTGTGTCTCTAACATGGTTATATAGTGACTATACTGATCACCATGCTGTGTCTCTAACATGGTTATATAGTGACTATACTGACCACCATGCTGTGTCTCTAACATGGTTATATAGTAACTATACTGACCACCATGCTGTCTCTCTAACATGGTTATATAGTAACTATACTGACCACCATGCTGTGTCTCTAACATGGTTATATAGTGACTATACTGATCACCATGCTGTGTCTCTAACATGGTTATATAGTGACTATACTGACCACCATGTTGTCTCTCTAACATGGTTATATAGTGACTATACTGACCACCATGCTGTGTCTCTAACATGGTTATATAGTGACTATACTGACCACCATGCTGTGTCTCTAACATGGTTATATAGTGACTATACTGATCACCATGTTGTGTCTCTAACATGGTTATATAGTGACTATACTGACCACCATGCTGTCTCTCTAACATGGTTATATAGTGACTATACTGACCACCATGCTGTCTCTCTAACATGGTTATATAGTGACTATACTGACCACCATGCTGTGTCTCTAACATGGTTATATAGTAACTGACCATACTGACCACCATGCTGTGTCTCTAACATGGTTATATAGTGACTATACTGACCACCATGCTGTGTCTCTAACATGGTTATATAGTGACTATACTGACCACCATGCTGTGTCTCTAACATGGTTATATAGTGACTATACTGACCACCATGCTGTGTCTCTAACATGGTTATATAGTGACTATACTGACCACCATGCTGTGTCTCTAACATGGTTATATAGTAACTATACTGACCACCATGCTGTGTCTCTAACATGGTTATATAGTGACTATACTGACCACCATGCTGTGTCTCTAACATGGTTATATAGTGACTATACTGACCACCATGCTGTCTCTCTAACATGGTTATATAGTGACTATACTGACCACCATGCTGTGTCTCTCTAACATGGTTATATAGTGACTATACTGACCACCATGCTGTGTCTCTAACATGGTTATATAGTGACTATACTGACCACCATGCTGTGTCTCTAACATGGTTATATAGTGACTATACTGACCACCATGCTGTGTCTCTAACATGGTTATATAGTGACTATACTGACCACCATGCTGTGTCTCTAACATGGTTATATAGTGACTATACTGACCACCATGTTGTCTCTCTAACATGGTTATATAGTGACTATACTGACCACCATGCTGTCTCTCTAACATGGTTATATAGTAACTATACTGACCACCATGCTGTCTCTCTAACATGGTTATATAGTGACTATACTGACCACCATGCTGTGTCTCTAACATGGTTATATAGTGACTATACTGACCACCATGCTGTGTCTCTAACATGGTTATATAGTGACTATACTGACCACCATGCTGTGTCTCTCTAACATGGTTATATAGTGACTATACTGACCACCATGCTGTGTCTCTAACATGGTTATATAGTAACTATACTGACCACCATGCTGTGTCTCTAACATGGTTATATAGTGACTATACTGACCACCATGCTGTGTCTCTCTAACATGGTTATATAGTGACTATACTGACCACCATGTTGTCTCTCTAACATGGTTATATAGTGACTATACTGACCACCATGCTGTGTCTCTAACATGGTTATATAGTGACTATACTGACCACCATGTTGTCTCTCTAACATGGTTATATAGTGACTATACTGACCACCATGTTGTGTCTCTAACATGGTTATATAGTGACTATACTGACCACCATGCTGTGTCTCTAACATGGTTATATAGTGACTATACTGACCACCATGCTGTGTCTCTAACATGGTTATATAGTGACTATACTGACCACCATGCTGTGTCTCTAACATGGTTATATAGTGACTATACTGACCACCATGCTGTGTCTCTAACATGGTTATATAGTGACTATACTGACCACCATGCTGTGTCTCTAACATGGTTATATAGTAACTATACTGACCACCATGCTGTGTCTCTCTAACATGGTTATATAGTGACTATACTGGCCACCATGCTGTGTCTCTAACATGGTTATATAGTGACTATACTGACCACCATGCTGTGTCTCTAACATGGTTATATAGTAACTATACTGACCACCATGCTGTGTCTCTCTAACATGGTTATATAGTGACTATACTGACCACCATGCTGTGTCTCTAACATGGTTATATAGTAACTATACTGACCACCATGCTGTGTCTCTCTAGGTTCATCATCATGGGGCGGAGACATGGAGTGTAGGGGCGGAGACATGGAGTGTGGGGGCGGAGACATGGAGTGTGGGGGCGGAGACATGGAGTGTGGGGGCGGAGACTTGGAGTGTGGGGGCGGGGAGCTTTCGGACAGCGGCAGCAGTGGCTACTGGAGCTGGGACCACGGTAACGTTAGTCCCGCTCTGTCCCCTTCTGTCGCCGAGATGGACAGCCGCCCAGATGAAGGACTGCATATGGAGCTGGGGGGTGAGCTACAGACAGCCGCAAGGTCAAAGGTGAGGGGGGAGGAGGCTGTCACCATGAAGATAGAGAGTGAAAAAGGCAGTTGAAGAATCGGTGAGGTAGCTGATGAGGTTTGTTTTGTTCTTCTCTCTTTCTCTCTCTCTCTGTCTCTCTTTCTCTCTCTCTCTCTCTCTTTCTCTCTCTCTCTCTGTCTCTCTTTCTCTCTCTCTCTGTCTCTCTTTCTCTCTCTCTCTCTGTCTCTCTTTCTCTCTCTCTCTGTCTCTCTTTCTCTCTCTCTCTCCCTTCCATCTCTTTTTCTTTGCCTCTCTCTCTCTCTCTCTCTCTCTCTCTCTCTCTCTCTCTCTCCCTCTACCGGTCTCTCTCTGATCACAGAGTTCTTTCAGAGGAACGTACAGATGTCTGTGGCCCAGCTGTGGCAAGGTGCTCACGTCTTCAGTTGGGATGAAGAGACATGTCCGTGTGATGCACCTGGGGTGAGTTTCCCTCTCAGCCATCTGGTTAGAGAAACACATGCATGTAGCCCAATTATATTGTTACCTTACTCTGTCTCCCTCTCTTTGTCTCTCCCTTCCAAATTAACACGCGCAAACCACACCCCGGCACATACACACACCCCACCCTGGCACACACACACACACCACACCCCGGCACACACACACACCACACCCCGGCACACACACCACACCCCGGCACACACACACACCACACCCCGGCGCACACACACACCACACCCCGGCACACACCTACAGCAGTGGATCGGAGCAGTCCCCAAGAGAGGAGGACTTCTACTACACAAAGATTTCCTGTGAAGCTCCAGCAGACCCCTCTCTCGTTTCCCCTCTTCCCCCGGACCCCTCTCCCGTCCGCCCTCTTCCCCCAGACCCCTCTCCCGTCTCCCCTCTTCCCCCAGCCCCCCTCCCGGCTTCGTCCCCTCACGTCCCCTGGGCATCCTGTGGCTCCCCTCTAAGCCTTGATCCAGATTCCGGACTCCAGATCACCTCCTCGGGGTCAGGGAGCTCCAGGCCCAGCTCAGGTCCAGAGTCAGCCCCATACCAGCACAGACCTCTCAGCCAGTCTGCCCCTAGCTCCTCCTGGCAGATACAGACAGACCATCTCTATCAGGTAGGTGGCCCTGGTCTCTTTTTCATTTCATATATATTCCACTCAGTAACAATTGCCACTGCTTTCTAGGGCGTACTGGGTCTGCCATGACCTGCAGAGGGTCGGTGCTTTGGATGTTGAGATCATTTGCAGTTCATGATTGTTTATTCATTTTTATGGTTTTAGGCTGGTTTCTCTGTTTCTCATTTCAACCAACTTGTCTTGTATGGCAAGGCAGTGTTGCGTTGTTGAATTGTTTCATGCGTTGTGTTTAGAAACAACAGCTAGCCATCTTGAAAAGAGTTTGAACTGCAGTCAAATAAATGTATGGGAGTTTGAGAGATGTCTGGTCTGTTGTTGTCTTCCTGTCCTCCAGGCCGCCCCCTGTTGTTGGACCCCTCCCCCTCTCACCGTCTCTAACCAACACAGCCATCACAACCCCCAGGTACGTCTGCTCTCCTCTTCCTGGTTAGGCTCAACCTCAGCCGTTCCTTCCCAGGTCTCTCCAGAACGAGAATATCTTGTGATATCTAGCTAACATCTATGTCCTGGTTAACGTCAGAGCATCAGTAGGATAACAGGCAGATGTGAGCCTATTAATAGTGACTATTTAATGATTTCTTATTACTATTATTATTATTAAGAGATGCTTTGCTTTTCTCTTCCCCCTCTGCTCCTTCTCTCCTGCCCCCTACAGGTGGTGACGGGTCGCTGCAGGTCTGTGAGTGTGGGAGAGCAGTGGCTTCAACAGAACAGCGCCACCAACAGGCTAACCACCTTGAGAGCAGCCTCCCCGTCGGGCTCTCACTGCTCCTTCAGGTTAGAACCACCTATGACTGCTCCTTCAGGTTAGAACTACCTATGACTGCTCCTTCAGGTCAGAACTACCTATGACTGCTCCTTCAGGTCAGAACTACCTATGACTGCTCCTTCAGGTCAGAACTACCTATGACTGCTCCTTCAGGTTAGAACCACCTATGACTGCTCCTTCAAGTTAGAACTACATATGACTGCTCCTTCAGGTTAGAACTACGACTGCTCCTTCAGGTTAGAACTACCTATGACTGCTCCTTCAGGTTAGAACTACCTATGACTGCTCCTTCAGGTTAGAACTACACATGACATAGGAAGGGACGAGGGGAGGCTGAAATGTTTCTTGTGTATCCTCCCTGTAGGAAGGGACGAGGGGAGGCTGAAACGTTTCTTCTGTATCATCCCTGTGGGAAGGGACGAGGGGAGGCTGAAATGTTTCTTCTGTATCATCCCTGTAGGAAGGGACGAGGGGAGGCTGAAATGTTTCTTCTGTATCCTCCCTGTAGGAAGGGACGAGGGGAGGCTGAAACATTTCTTGTGTATCATCCCTGTAGGAAGGGACGAGGGGAGGCTGAAACGTTTCTTGTGTATCATCCCTGTAGGAAGGGACGAGGGGAGGCTGAAACGTTTCTTCTGTATCCTCCCTGTAGGAAGGGACGAGGGGAGGCTGAAACGTTTCTTTTGTATCATCCCTGTGGGAAGGGACGAGGGGAGGCTGAAACATTTCTTTTGTATCATCCCTGTAGGAAGGGACGAGGGGAGGCTGAAACATTTCTTGTGTATCATCCCTGTAGGAAGGGACGAGGGGAGGCTGAAACGTTTCTTGTGTATCATCCCTGTAGGAAGGGACGAGGGGAGGCTAAGAAGTGTCGTAAGGTGTACGGCGTGGAGCACAAGGAGCAGTGGTGCACAGCCTGCCGCTGGAAGAAAGCCTGCCAGCGCTTCACAGACCAAACGAGTGTGTGAACGAAGGATGATGAAAGAAAGAGACTGAAGAAGAGAGATCAGGATCAGGGCCTGTAAAAGCCATCACCAACAACAACTTCCTTTTTTTCTACCTTGTTTATTTTCCCCTCGAGGAATATAGTTCTGTTTTTTTATACGTTGACCTGAGAAGTACGTCAGTGTGCGATGGTGGTGCTAGTAGCTAGTAGGTTAGACTGTGTTATGTGGTAGGCCTACCAATGTTCTTCCGTCCCAGACCTGTTTGTGCTGTGTAGCATGGCAACAACCATAGGAGTTAGCTATACACAGGGATGGGCTCTGGCTAGTTGCCCTGGGTAACATTTGGGTCCAAAGTATGCGCCATACAATATTTCTAAGAACAAACTTTGACTGGCCTGGTGTGATCTGAATAGTACTAGCGGGCTAGCTTCATATCCTACTAGTATGGTCTGTACGGTACTATAGGGCTAGCTTCATATCCTACTAGCCTGGTGTGATCTGAATAGTACTATAGGGCTAGCTTCATATCCTACTTCCCTGGTCTGTACGGTACTATAGGGCTAGCTTCATATCCTACTAGCCTGGTCTGTATGGTACTATAGGGCTAGCTTCATATCCTACTAGCCTGGTCTGTACGGGACTAGTGGGCTAGCATCATATCCTACTAGCCTGGTCTGTACGGTACTATAGGGCTAGCTTCATATCCTACTAGCCTGGTCTGTACGGTACTATAGGGCTAGCTTCATATCCTACTAGCCTGGTCTGTACGGTACTATAGGGCTAGCTTCATATCCTACTAGCCTGGTCTGTATGGTACTAGTGGGCTAGGTTCATATCCTACTAGCCTGGTCTGTACGGTACTATAGGGCTAGCTTCATATCCTACTAGCCTGGTGTGATCTGAATAGTACTATAGGGCTAGCTTCATATCCTACTTCCCTGGTCTGTACGGTACTATAGGGCTAGCTTCATATCCTACTAGCCTGGTCTGTATGGTACTATAGGGCTAGCTTCATATCCTACTAGCCTGGTCTGTATGGTACTATAGGGCTAGCTTCATATCCTACTTCCCTGGTCTGTACGGTACTATAGGGCTAGCTTCATATCCTACTAGTATGGTCTGTATGGTACTATAGGGCTAGCTTCATATCCTACTAGCCTGGTCTGAATAGTACTAGCGGGCTAGCTTCATATCCTACTTCCCTGGTCTGTACGGTACTATAGGGCTAGCTTCATATCCTACTAGCCTGGTCTGAATAGTACTAGCGGGCTAGCTTCATATCCTACTAGTATGGTCTGTACGGTACTATAGGGCTAGCTTCATATCCTACTAGCCTGGTCTGAATAGTACTAGCGGGCTAGCTTCATATCCTACTAGTATGGTTTGTACGGTACTATAGGGCTAGCTTCATATCCTACTAGCCTGGTCTGAATAGTACTAGCGGGCTAGCTTCATATCCTACTAGTATGGTCTGTACGGTACTATCGGGCTTGCATCATATCCTACTAGCCTGGTCTGAATAGTACTAGCGGGCTAGCTTCATATCCTACTAGTATGGTCTGTACGGTACTATCGGGCTTGCTTCATATCCTACTAGCCTGGTCTGAATAGTACTAGCGGGCTAGCTTCATATCCTACGAGCCTGGTCTGAATAGTACTAGCAGGCTAGCTTCATATCCTACTTCCCTGGTCTGTATGGTACTAGTGGGCTAGCTTCATTTCCTACCAGCCTGGTCTGTACGGTACTATCGGGCTAGCTTCATATCCTACTAGCCTAACTAACCCTTAACTGCTCTCCATCCAGGATTCTTCTTCTATACAGGAAACCGATCTGTCCCCAGGTTCCTTCCACCTTCCACTGAGAGCATCTCTACACACCTTCCACTGAGAGCATTTCTCCTCACCTTCCACTGAGAGCATTTCTCCTCACCTTCCACTGAGAGCATTTCTCCTCACCTTCACTGAGAGCATTTCTCCTCACCTTCCACTGAGAGCATTTCTCCTCACCTTCCACTGAGAGCATTTCTCCTCACCTTCCACTGAGAGCATTTCTCCTCACCTTCACTGAGAGCATTTCTCCTCACCTTCCACTGAGAGCATTTCTCCTCACCTTCCACTGAGAGCATTTCTCCTCACCTTCACTGAGAGCATTTCTCCTCACCTTCCACTGAGAGCATTTCTCCTCACCTTCCACTGAGAGCATTTCTCCTCACCTTCACTGAGAGCATTTCTCCTCACCTTCCACTGAGAGCATTTCTCCTCACCTTCCACTGAGAGCATTTCTCCTCACCTTCACTGAGAGCATTTCTCCTCACCTTCCACTGAGAGCATTTCTCCTCACCTTCCACTGAGAGCATTTCTCCTCACCTTCCACTGAGAGCATTTCTCCTCACCTTCCACTGAGAGCATTTCTCCTCACCTTCCACTGAGAGCATTTCTCCTCACCTTCCACTGAGAGCATTTCTCCTCACCTTCCACTGAGAGCATTTCTCCTCACCTTCCACTGAGAGCATTTCTCCTCACCTTCCACTGAGAGCATTTCTCCTCACCTTCACTGAGAGCATTTCTCCTCACCTTCCACTGAGAGCATTTCTCCTCACCTTCACTGAGAGCATTTCTCCTCACCTTCACTGAGAGCATTTCTCCTCACCTTCCACTGAGAGCATTTCTCCTCACCTTCCACTGAGAGCATTTCTCCTCACCTTCCACTGAGAGCATTTCTCCTCACCTTCACTGAGAGCATTTCTCCTCACCTTCCACTGAGAGCATTTCTCCTCACCTTCCACTGAGAGCATTTCTCCTCACCTTCCACTGAGAGCATTTCTCCTCACCTTCACTGAGAGCATTTCTCCTCACCTTCACTGAGAGCATTTCTCCTCACCTTCCACTGAGAGCATTTCTCCTCACCTTCACTGAGAGCATTTCTCCTCACCTTCACTGAGAGCATTTCTCCTCACCTTCCACTGAGAGCATTTCTCCTCACCTTCACTGAGAGCATTTCTCCTCACCTTCCACTGAGAGCATTTCTCCTCACCTTCACTGAGAGCATTTCTCCTCACCTTCACTGAGAGCATTTCTCCTCACCTTCCACTGAGAGCATTTCTCCTCACCTTCCACTGAGAGCATTTCTCCTCACCTTCCACTGAGAGCATTTCTCCTCACCTTCCACTGAGAGCATTTCTCCTCACCTTCCACTGAGAGCATTTCTCCTCACCTTCACTGAGAGCATTTCTCCTCACCTTCACTGAGAGCATTTCTCCTCACCTTCCACTGATAGCATTTCTCCTCACCTTCCACTGAGAGCATTTCTCCTCACCTTCCACTGAGAGCATTTCTCCTCACCTTCCACTGAGAGCATTTCTCCTCACCTTCCACTGAGAGCATTTCTCCTCACCTTCCACTGAGAGCATTTCTCCTCACCTTCCACTGAGAGCATTTCTCCTCACCTTCCACTGAGAGCATTTCTCCTCACCTTCACTGAGAGCATTTCTCCTCACCTTCACTGAGAGCATTTCTCCTCACCTTCACTGAGAGCATTTCTCCTCACCTTCACTGAGAGCATTTCTCCTCACCTTCCACTGAGAGCATTTCTCCTCACCTTCCACTGAGAGCATTTCTCCTCACCTTCCACTGAGAGCATTTCTCCTCACCTTCACTGAGAGCATTTCTCCTCACCTTCACTGAGAGCATTTCTCCTCACCTTCCACTGAGAGCATTTCTCCTCACCTTCCACTGAGAGCATTTCTCCTCACCTTCCACTGAGAGCATTTCTCCTCACCTTCACTGAGAGCATTTCTCCTCACCTTCCACTGAGAGCATTTCTCCTCACCTTCCACTGAGAGCATTTCTCCTCACCTTCCACTGAGAGCATTTCTCCTCACCTTCCACTGAGAGCATTTCTCCTCACCTTCCACTGAGAGCATTTCTCCTCACCTTCCACTGAGAGCATTTCTCCTCACCTTCACTGAGAGCATTTCTCCTCACCTTCACTGAGAGCATTTCTCCTCACCTTCACTGAGAGCATTTCTCCTCACCTTCCACTGAGACCATTTCTCCTCACCTTCCACTGAGAGCATTTCTCCTCACCTTCACTGATAGCATTTCTCCTCACCTTCACTGAGAGCATTTCTCCTCACCTTCACTGAGAGCATTTCTCCTCACCTTCACTGAGAGCATTTCTCCTCACCTTCCACTGAGAGCATTTCTCCTCACCTTCCACTGAGAGCATTTCTCCTCACCTTCCACTGAGAGCATTTCTCCTCACCTTCCACTGAGAGCATTTCTCCTCACCTTCACTGAGAGCATTTCTCCTCACCTTCCACTGAGAGCATTTCTCCTCACCTTCCACTGAGAGCATTTCTCCTCACCTTCACTGAGAGCATTTCTCCTCACCTTCCACTGAGAGCATTTCTCCTCACCTTCCACTGAGAGCATTTCTCCTCACCTTCACTGAGAGCATTTCTCCTCACCTTCACTGAGAGCATTTCTCCTCACCTTCACTGAGAGCATTTCTCCTCACCTTCCACTGAGAGCATTTCTCCTCACCTTCACTGAGAGCATTTCTCCTCACCTTCCACTGAGAGCATTTCTCCTCACCTTCACTGAGAGCATTTCTCCTCACCTTCCACTGAGAGCATTTCTCCTCACCTTCCACTGAGAGCATTTCTCCTCACCTTCACTGAGAGCATTTCTCCTCACCTTCACTGAGAGCATTTCTCCTCACCTTCCACTGAGAGCATTTCTCCTCACCTTCCACTGAGAGCATTTCTCCTCACCTTCCACTGAGAGCATTTCTCCTCACCTTCCACTGAGAGCATTTCTCCTCACCTTCCACTGAGAGCATTTCTCCTCACCTTCCACTGAGAGCATTTCTCCTCACCTTCCACTGAGAGCATTTCTCCTCACCTTCACTGAGAGCATTTCTCCTCACCTTCCACTGAGAGCATTTCTCCCCTTCCACTGAGAGCATTTCTCCTCACCTTCCACTGAGAGCATTTCTCCTCACCTTCACTGAGAGCATTTCTCCTTACCTTCCACTGAGAGCATTTCTCCTCACCTTCCACTGAGAGCATTTCTCCTCACCTTCACTGAGAGCATTTCTCCTCACCTTCCACTGAGAGCATTTCTCCTCACCTTCCACTGAGAGCATTTCTCCTCACCTTCCACTGAGAGCATTTCTCCTCACCTTCACTGAGAGCATTTCTCCTCACCTTCCACTGATGTTTTTCTCTTCTTCAACATTTCATTCTTCCCTGTGGCATTTCTCCTTTACCTTCACTGGTGTGCTATCTATGAGTTCTCCTCACCTTTTGTGTTTGTGTCTCTGAAATGATTGTCTTTTATGTCCCGCCTTAGGCAGAGGTCTATGTTATGTTTTGGCACATTTTATGGAAATGTATTTTACAAGGATAATGATAATAAGCTACTTTAGCTTGACTTCACTGTGGCATTTAATCCTCAGTTCCTTCCATAACAGTATTTTACCTTCCCCTGGTAAGATTGTTATGGTTCTGTCTCACCTTCCACTGTATTGGGGTCATTTTGAATTGGGCACCTCACTCAGGAATTTAAACTCCAATTTTTAAAAAATTGTGTTTGTTCTCAATGATTTCTCAATAAATAGAAGAGAGAAGTGAATTATTTCAAAACCTTCAAGTTTAGAGCATTTTTATTCAAAACACTTTCATTGATTGATTTGAATTGGAATTTAACCCATATTGGACCACTCCAAGGGATCAGGCAATTAGACAACTAAATTTGTATTAGCCTTCTAATGAAACAATAAAAATGTATTGTCTTCCACTGAGAGCATTTCTCCTAATGTTCACAGAAATAACTGCAGAATATCTGACAATTTTCTCACAATCTACAAGAGAAATAGCAAACTCATTTATTATATTTTCCACTGACAGGTTTCTCCTTTTAAACAATTCACGTTAGAAATGTACACTGTATTCCAAAGTTCTTTCCACTGAGAGCATTTCTCCAAACACACCTTCAAACACTGATAAATTTCTCCTCACAAAACAATATCAACCTCTAACAGGTGAATTTCTCCTCAAACCTTCCACTGTTGTGTTATTGAGCATTTTCAGACAGGCAGACAAACTTCCACAGTGAAGATAACATGCACATATCTCTCATCTTGCCTCAGATAGGTAGTAAATTCAGTTTGGTCACCTTCCAGAAGACAAATACAGGACATTTCTCCTCACACTTCCCTACTGGGATGCATTTCTCCTCACCAGGGGGCAGTTTACCACTGTCTGGGATGCATTTCTCCTCACCTTTACCACTGGGAGCATTTCTCCCAACACAACACCACTGAACCCTAGTCTGGGATGCTGATCTACTCTACCAACACCAGGGGCAGTTCACTGTGATGCTGATCTTCTACCAACACCAGGGGGCAGTGTTGTCCTACTGTCTGGGATGCTGATCTCCTCACACTTTACCCTACTGTCTGGGATGCTGATTTCTCCTCACCAGGGGGCAGTTTGTCCTACTGTCTCATATGCTGATTCTACTCTACCAACACCAGGGGGCATTGTTACCACTGGGATGCTGATCTACTCTACCAACACAACACCAGGGGCATTGTTACCCTACTGTCTGGGATGCTGATCTACTCTACCAACACAACACCAGGGGGCAGTGTTACCCTACTGTCTGGGATGCTGATTCTACTCTCCTCACCAACACCAGGGGCAGTTTACCCTACTGGGATGCTGATTTCTACCAACACCAGGGGGCAGTGTTACCCTACTGTCTGGGATGCTGATTCTCTCCAACACCAGGGGGCAGTGTTACCCTACTGTCTGAGATGCTGGTTTTTACTCTCAACACCAGGGGGCAGTGTTCCACTGTCTGGGATGCTTACTCTACCAACACCAGGGGGCATTGTTACCCTACTGTCTGGGATGCTGATTTCTACCAACACCAGGGGGCATTTTTACCCTACTCTCTGGGATGCTGATTTCTACCAACACAACACCAGGGGCATTGTTACCACTGTCTGGGATGCATTTCTCCAACACAACACCAGGGGGAAATTCCACTGTCTGGGATGCTGATTTCTCTACCAACACTGTAACCACTGTCTGGGAAGCTGATTTCTCCTCACCAGGGGCAGTGTTGTCCTACTGTCTCATATGCTGATTCTACTCTACCAACACCAGGGGGCATTGTTACTCCTCTGGGATGCTGATCCACTAACACAACACCAGGGGGCATTGTTACCCTACTTCTGGGATGCTGATCACTTTCTCACAACACCAGGGGGCAGTTAACCACTGAGGGATGCTGATTTCTCCTCACCTTGTTACACTGGGATGCTGATCTCTCTATCACACAACACTGGGGGCATTTCTACTGTCTGGGATGCTGATCTACTTACCAACACCAGGGGGAAGTGTTACCCTACTTCTGGGATGCTGATCTACTCACCAACACAACACCAGGGGGCATTGTTACCCTACTGTCTGGGATGCATGATTCTACTTACCAACACCAGGGGGCAGTGTTACACTGGGATGCTGATTACTCTCCTCACCTTTACCACTGTCTGGGATGCATTTCTCCAACACCAGGGGGCAGTTCCAAAATCTGGGATGCATTTCTACCAACACCAGGGGGCAGTGTTACCACTGGGATGCATCTTCTAACAACACACACTTCCACTGGGATGCTGATTTCTACCAACACAACACCAGGGGGCATTGTTACCCTACTGTCTGGGATGCTGATCTATCTACCAACACACACCAGGGGCATTGTTACCCTACCTGGGATGCTGATCTACTTACCAACACCAGGGGCAGTTTCCCTCTGGGATGCTGATCTACTTACCAACACCAGGGGGCAGTGTTACCCTACTGTCGGGGATGCTGATCTACTCCAACACCAGGGGGCAGTGTTACCCTACTGTCTGGGATGCTGATCTCTCTACCAACACAACACCAGGGGGCAGTGTTACCCTACTGTCTGGTTACTGATCTACTTACCAACACCAGGGGGCAGTGTTACCCTACTGTCTGGGATGCTGATCTACTCTACCAACACCAGGGGGCAGTGTTGTTACTGTCTTGCTGATTCTACTCTACCAACACCAGGGGGCATTGTCCCTACTTCTGGGATGCTGATCTACTCTACCAACACAACAGGGGGGCATTGTTACTACTGTCTGGGATGTGATTTGGCACATTTTAGGGGGCAGTGTTACCCTACTGTCTGGGATGCTGATAAATAAGCACCAGGGGGCAGTTTACCCTGACTCTCTGGGATGCTGATCTTTAAACACCAGGGGGCAGTGTTACCATACTGTCTGGGATGCTGATTCTACTCTTCCAACACCAGGGGCAGTGGTAATCTATTGTCTGGTGCTGATCTACTCTACCAACACCAGGGGGCAGTGTTACCCTACTGTCTGGGATGCTGATTCTACTCTACCAACACCAGGGGGCATTGTTAACTGTCTGGGAAGCTGATCGACTCTACCAACACCAGGGGCAGTGTTGTCCTACTGTCTCAATGCTGATTCTTACCAAAAGGGGGCAGTGTTACCCTACTGTCTGGGATGCTTTCTACTCTATAACACCAGGGGGATTGTTACCCTACTGTCTGGGATGCTATTTCCAAACCAGGGGCATTTTTCAACTTCTGGGATGCTGATTATTCAACACAACACCAGGGGGCATTGTTACCCTACTGTCTGGGATGCTGATCTACTCTACCAACACAACACCAGGGGGAAATGTTACCCTACTGGGATGCTGATCTACTACCAACACCAGGGGCATCCCTACTGTCTGGGAATTGATCGACAACTAACACCAGGGGCAGTGTTGTCCTACTGTCTCATATGCTGATTCTATCTACCAAACCAGGGGGCATTGTTACCCTACTCTCTGGGATGCTGATCTACTTACAACACAACACCAGGGGCATTGTTACCCTACTGGGGATGCTGATCTACTCTACTAACACAACACCAGGGGGCAGTGTTACCCTACTTCTGGGATGCTGATCTACTCTACCAACACCCTAGGGCAGTGTTACCCACTTCTGGGATGCTGATTTTTCTCTATCACACAACACCAGGGGGCAATTTCTTAAAGTCTGGGATGCTGATTACTACCAACACCAGGGGGCAGTGTTACCCTACTGTCTGGGATGCTGATCTACTCTACCAACACAACACCAGGGGGCATTGTTACCCTACTGTCTGGGATGCTGATTCTACTCTACCAACACCAGGGGGCAGTGTTACCCTACTCTCTGGGATGCTGATCTACAAACACCAGGGGGCAGTGTTACCCTACTGTCTGGGATGCTGATTCTACTCTACCAACACCAGGGGGCAGTGTTACCCTAAAATCTGGGATGCTGATTCTACTCTACCAACACCAGGGGGCAGTGTTACCCTACTCTCTGGGATGCTGATCTACTCTACCAACACCAGGGGGCAGTGTTACCCTACTGTCTGGGATGCTGATTCTACTCTACCAACACCAGGGGGCAGTGTTACCCTAAAATCTGGGATGCTGATTCTACTCTACCAACACCAGGGGGCAGTGTTACCCTACTGTCTGGGATGCTGATTCTACTCTACCAACACCAGGGGGCAGTGTTACCCTAAAATCTGGGATGCTGATTCTACTCTACCAACACCAGGGGGCAGTGTTACCCTACTCTCTGGGATGCTGATCTACTCTAACAACACAACACCAGGGGGCATTGTTACCCTACTCTCTGGGATGCTGATCTACTCTACCAACACAACACCAGGGGGCATTGTTACCCTACTGTCTGGGATGCTGATCTACTCTACCAACACAACACCAGGGGGCAATGTTACCCTACTGTCTGGGATGCTGATCTACTCTACCAACACCAGGGGGCAGTGTTACCCTACTGTCTGGGATGCTGATCTACTCTACCAACACAACACCAGGGGGCATTGTTACCCTACTGTCTGGGATGCTGATTCTACTCTACCAACACCAGGGGGCAGTGTTACCCTACTCTCTGGGATGCTGATCTACTCTACCAACACCAGGGGGCAGTGTTACCCTACTGTCTGGGATGCTGATTCTACTCTACCAACACCAGGGGGCAGTGTTACCCTAAAATCTGGGATGCTGATTCTACTCTACCAACACCAGGGGGCAGTGTTACCCTACTGTCTGGGATGCTGATCTCCTCTACCAACACCAGGGGGCAGTGTTACCCTACTCTCTGGGATGCTGATCTACTCTAACAACACAACACCAGGGGGCATTGTTACCCTACTCTCTGGGATGCTGATCTACTCTACCAACACAACACCAGGGGGCATTGTTACCCTACTGTCTGGGATGCTGATTCTACTCTACCAACACAACACCAGGGGGCATTGTTACCCTACTGTCTGGGATGCTGATCTACTCTACCAACACCATGGGCAGTGTTACCCTACTGTCTGGGATGCTGATCTACTCTACCAACACCAGGGGGCAGTGTTACCCTACTGTCTGGGATGCTGATTCTACTCTACCAACACCAGGGGGCAGTGTTACCCTACTGTCTGGGATGCTGATCTCCTCTACCAACACCAGGGGCAGTATTACCCTACTGTCTGGGATGCTGATCTACTCTACCACAACACCAGGGGGCATTGTTACCCTACTCTCTGGGATGCTGATCTACTCTACCAACACAACACCAGGGGGCATTGTTACCCTACTGTCTGGGATGCTGATCTACTCTACCAACACAACACCAGGGGCATTGTTACCCTACTGTCTGGGATGCTGATCTACTCTACCAACACCAGGGGCAGTGTAACCCTACTGTCTGGGATGCTGATCTACTCTACCAACACCAGGGGGCAGTGTTACCCTACTCTCTGAGATGCTGATCTACTCTATCAACACAACACCAGGGGGCATTGTTACCCTACTGTCTGGGATGCTGATCTACTCTACCAACACCAGGGGGCAGTGTTACCCTACTGTCTGGGATGCTGATCTACTCTACCAACACAACACCAGGGGGCAGTGTTACCCTACTGTCTGGGATGCTGATTCTACTCTACCAACACCAGGGGCAGTGTTACCCTACTGTCTGGGATGCTGAATCTACTCTACCAACACCAGGGGGCAGTGTTACCCTACTGTCTTGGATGCTGATTCTACTCTACCAACACCAGGGGGCATTGTTACCCTACTCTCTGGGATGCTGATCTACTCTACCAACACAACACCAGGGGCATTGTTACCCTACTGTCTGGGATGCTGATCTACTCTACCAACACAACACCAGGGGGCAGTGTTACCCTACTGTCTGGGATGCTGATCTACTCTACCAACACCAGGGGGCAGTGTTACCCTACTGTCTGGGATGCTGATCTACTCTACCAACACAACACCAGGGGGCAGTGTTACCCTACTGTCTGGGATGCTGATTCTACTCTACCAACACCAGGGGCAGTGTTACCCTACTGTGGGATGCTGATCTACTCTACCAACACCAGGGGGCAGTGTTACCCTACTGTCTGGGATGCTGATTCTACTCTACCAACACCAGGGGCAGTGTTACCCTACTGTCTGGGATGCTGATTCTACTCTACCAACACCAGGGGGCAGTGTTACCCTACTGTCTGGGATGCTGATCTACTCTACCAACACCACCAGGGGGCATTGTTACCCTACTCTCTGGGATGCTGATCTACTCTACCAACACAACACCAGGGGCATTGTTACCCTACTGTCTGGGATGTTACCCTACCCTACTGTCTGGGATGCTGATCTACTCTACCAACACCAGGGGCAGTGTAACCCTACTGTCTGGGAAGCTGATCGACTCTACCAACACCAGGGGGCAGTGTTGTCCTACTGTCTCATATGCTGATTCTACTCTACCAACACCAGGGGCATTGTTACCTCTACTCTCTGGGATGCTGATCTACTCTACTAACACAACACCAGGGGGCATTGTTACCCTACTCTCTGGGATGCTGATCTACTCTACTAACACAACACCAGGGGGCAGTGTAACCCTACTGTCTGGGATGCTGATCTACTCTACCAACACCAGGGGCAGTGTTACCCTACTCTCTGGGATGCTGATCTACTCTACTAACACAACACCAGGGGGCAGTGTTACCCTACTGTCTGGGATGCTGATCTACTCTACCAACACCAGGGGGCAGTGTTACCCTACTGTCTGGGATGCTGATCTACTCTACCAACACAACACCAGGGGGCATTGTTACCCTACTGTCTGGGATGCTGATTCTACTCTACCAACACCAGGGGGCAGTGTTACCCTACTCTCTGGGATGCTGATCTACTCTACCAACACCAGGGGGCAGTGTTACCCTACTGTCTGGGATGCTGATTCTACTCTACCAACACCAGGGGGCAGTGTTACCCTAAAATCTGGGATGCTGATTCTACTCTACCAACACCAGGGGGCAGTGTTACCCTACTCTCTGGGATGCTGATCTACTCTACCAACACCAGGGGGCAGTGTTACCCTACTGTCTGGGATGCTGATTCTACTCTACCAACACCAGGGGGCAGTGTTACCCTAAAATCTGGGATGCTGATTCTACTCTACCAACACCAGGGGGCAGTGTTACCCTACTGTCTGGGATGCTGATTCTACTCAACACAACACCAGGGGGCAGTGTTACCCTAAAATCTGGGATGCTGATCTACTCTACCAACACAACACCAGGGGCATTGTTACCCTACTGTCTGGGATGCTGATCTACTCTACCAACACAACACCAGGGGGCAATGTTACCCTACTGTCTGGGATGCTGATCTACTCTACCAACACCAGGGGGCAGTGTTACCCTACTGTCTGGGATGCTGATCTACTCTACCAACACAACACCAGGGGGCATTGTTACCCTACTGTCTGGGATGCTGATTCTACTCTACCAACACCAGGGGCAGTGTTACCCTACTCTCTGGGATGCTGATCTACTCTACCAACACCAGGGGGCAGTGTTACCCTACTGTCTGGGATGCTGATTCTACTCTACCAACACCAGGGGGCAGTGTTACCCTAAAATCTGGGATGCTGATTCTACTCTACCAACACCAGGGGGCAGTGTTACCCTACTGTCTGGGATGCTGATCTCCTCTACCAACACCAGGGGGCAGTGTTACCCTACTCTCTGGGATGCTGATCTACTCTAACAACACAACACCAGGGGGCATTGTTACCCTACTCTCTGGGATGCTGATCTACTCTACCAACACAACACCAGGGGGCATTGTTACCCTACTGTCTGGGATGCTGATCTACTCTACCAACACAACACCAGGGGGCATTGTTACCCTACTGTCTGGGATGCTGATCTACTCTACCAACACCAGGGGCAGTGTTACCCTACTCTCTGGGATGCTGATCTACTCTACCAACACCAGGGGGCAGTGTTACCCTACTGTCTGGGATGCTGATTCTACTCTACCAACACCAGGGGGCAGTGTTACCCTACTGTCTGGGATGCTGATCTCCTCTACCAACACCAGGGGGCAGTGTTACCCTACTCTCTGGGATGCTGATCTACTCTAACAACACAACACCAGGGGGCATTGTTACCCTACTCTCTGGGATGCTGATCTACTCTACCAACACAACACCAGGGGGCATTGTTACCCTACTGTCTGGGATGCTGATCTACTCTACCAACACAACACCAGGGGGCATTGTTACCCTACTGTCTGGGATGCTGATCTACTCTACCAACACCAGGGGGCAGTGTAACCCTACTGTCTGGGATGCTGATCTACTCTACCAACACCAGGGGGCAGTGTTACCCTACTCTCTGAGATGCTGATCTACTCTATCAACACAACACCAGGGGGCAATGTTACCCTACTGTCTGGGATGCTGATCTACTCTACCAACACCAGGGGGCAGTGTTACCCTACTGTCTGGGATGCTGATTCTACTCTACCAACACAACACCAGGGGGCAGTGTTACCCTACTGTCTGGGATGCTGATTCTACTCTACCAACACCAGGGGGAAGTGTTGTCCTACTGTTTGGGATGCTGAATCTACTCTACCAACACCAGGGGGCAGTGTTACCCTAATGTCTTGGATGCTGATTCTATTCTACCAACACCAGGGGGCATTGTTACCCTACTCTCTGGGATGCTGATCTACTCTACCAACACAACACCAGGGGGCATTGTTACCCTACTGTCTGGGATGCTGATCTACTCTACCAACACAACACCAGGGGGCATTGTTACCCTACTCTCTGGGATGCTGATCTACTCTACCAACACAACACCAGGGGGCAGTGTTACCCTACTGTCTGGGATGCTGATCTACTCTACCAACACAACACCAGGGGGCAGTGTTACCCTACTGTCTGGGATGCTGATCTACTCTACCAACACCAGGGGGCAGTGTTACCCTACTGTCTGGGATGCTGATTCTACTCTACCAACAACAGGGGGCAGTGTTACCCTACTCTCTGGGATGCTGATCTACTCTACCAACACAACACCAGGGGGCAGTGTAACCCTACTGTCTGGGATGCTGATCTACTCTACCAACACCAGGGGGCAGTGTTACACTACTCTCTGGGATGCTGATCTACTCTACCAACACCAGGGGGCAGTGTTACCCTACTCTCTGGGATGCTGATCTACTCTACCAACACCAGGGGGCAGTGTTACCCTACTGTCTGGGATGCTGATTTTACTCTACCAACACTAGGGGGCAGTGTTACCCAAATGTCTGGGATGCTGATTCTACTCTACCAACACCAGGGGGCATTGTTACCCTACTCTCTGGGATGCTGATCTACTCTACCAACACCAGGGGGCAGTGTAACCCTACTGTCTGGGATGCTGATCTACTCTACCAACACCAGGGGGCAGTGTTGTCCTACTGTCTCATATGCTGATTCTACTCTACCAACACCAGGGGGCATTGTTACCCTACTCTCTGGGATGCTGATCTACTCTACCAACACAACACCAGGGGGCATTGTTACCCTACTGTCTGGGATGCTGATTCTACTCTACCAACACCAGGGGGCAGTGTTACCCTACTCTCTGGGATGCTGATCTACTCTACCAACACCAGGGGGCAGTGTTACCCTACTGTCTGGGATGCTGATTCTACTCTACCAACACCAGGGGGCAGTGTTACCCTAATGTCTGGGATGCTGATTCTACTCTACCAACACCAGGGGGAAGTGTTACCCTACTCTCTGGGATGCTGATCTACTCTACCAACACCAGGGGGCATTGTTACCCTACTCTCTGGGATGCTGATCTACTCTACCAACACAACACCAGGGGGCATTGAACCCTACTGTCTGGGATGCTGATCTACTCTACCAACACCAGGGGGCAGTGTAACCCTACTGTCTGGGATGCTGATCTACTCTACCAACACCAGGGGGCAGTGTTGTCCTACTGTCTCATATGCTGATTCTACTCTACCAACACCCTGGGGCAGTGTTACCCTACTCTCTGGGATGCTGATCTACTCTATCAACACAACACCAGGGGGCAATGTTACCCTACTGTCTGGGATGCTGATCTACTCTACCAACACCAGGGGGCAGTGTTACCCTACTCTCTGGGATGCTTATCTACTCTACCAACACCAGGGGGCAGTGTTACCCTACTGTCTGGGATGCTGATTCTACTCTACCAACACCAGGGGGCAGTGTTGTCCTACTGTCTGGGATGCTGATCTACTCTACCAACACCAGGGGGCAGTGTTACCCTACTGTCTGGGATGCTGATTCTACTCTACCAACACAACAGTGTTACCCTAAAATCTGGGGCATTCTACTCTACCAACACCAGGGGGCAGTGTTACCCTACTCTCTGGGATGCTGATCTTACCAACACCAGGGGGCAGTGTTACCCTACTGTCTGGGATGCTGATCTACTCTACCAACACCAGGGGCAGTGTTACCCTAAAATCTGGGATGCTGATCTACTCTACCAACACCAGGGGGCAGTGTTACCCTACTGTCTGGGATGCTGATTCTACTCTACCAACACCAGGGGCATTGTTACCCTACTCTCTGGGATGCTGATCTACTCTACCAACACAACACCAGGGGGCAGTGTTACCCTACTCTCTGGGATGCTGATCTACTCTACCAACACCAGGGGGCAGTGTTATACCCTACTGTCTGGGATGCTGATTCTACTCTACCAACACCAGGGGGCAGTGTTACCCTAATGTCTGGGATGCTGATTCTACTCTACCAACACCAGGGGACATTGTTACCCTACTGTCTGGGATGCTGATCTATTCTACCAACACCAGGGGGCATTGTTACCCTACTGTCTGGGATGCTGATCTACTCTACCAACACAACACCAGGGGGCATTGTTACCCTACTGTCTGGGATGCTGATCTACTCTACCAACACAACACCAGGGGGCAGTGTTACCCTACTGTCTGGGATGCTGATCTACTCTACCAACACCAGGGGGCAGTGTTACCCTACTGTCTGGGATGCTGATCTCCTCTACCAACATCAGGGGGCAGTGTTACCCTACTGTCTGGGATGCTGATTCTACTCTACCAACACAACACCAGTTGGCAGTGTTACCCTAATATCTACTGTCTGGTAGCTGATCCAATCTGCGGTTCCCACTATATGCCCAAGCTGCAAAATCTAAATTGTCTATAGAGTAAACATTTATGAAAAAGGACAAACATTTAAGAAAAACTAAAAGGAACTTTTCGGTGTAAATAAAAAATGAGGTGGGCAGTGTTGGAGGTAAAGTTTAGGATTAAGGTTAGGGTTAGGTTTAAAATCAGATTTTAAGAAGAGAAATTGTAGAATAGGCAGGGGCTTCCAACTTTGCAATTTGGCCAGATAGTGACGACTGTTCTCTGCCCAGTGACATACAGTATATTATCAGAATAGAGAAGATGCAGATCACCAGTTCTTTAATGACCCAGAGACCGTGAAGAGTGCAAATAACAAATGCAACCCCTCACTCGCTCAAGCTAAGTTAAAGTGCATACATACATCATAAACATCCATCCAGTCATCATCCTAACATGGGATGGTATTATATCCACGATCTAGTATCATGTCGTCTGGATTTTACGATACTGACACACAATATTACATTGTACTTTTATTTTTTCAGGATGCAGTTCATTAACTGGGACGGTAGAGTGGGAGAAACATTGATTGGCTGGAAGGAAACGTTCCTTACTTCTCTTCACAACACCGGATGGGTTTCAGAATGACCATATCATTACTCTTCTTCATTAGGCTGATGAGGTACGAGGGAGTTCACGGTCCCTGTAGACATAGTTGGTAACTATAGGAATAGAACACTGAAATAATAGTAGACAAACGGTAAACTAAAGTTATTATAATTTCTATGGAGGTACTAGGGAGGGTGGAGGCTCGGGGAGAAGAGAATTCTGCTCCCCCAGGGGGTTGTGGAGGGAAGGGGAGGCTACAGCCGGCTGGGTAGCCTCCTGAATCCCTGGCCTGGGTTATTGAACCGACCAACACCGCGGCCAGGGATGCTGCTGCTGGTCATCCCCAGGTACTGCCGGAGGAGCTGGCTCACCCTCTTCTGGTTGTTCCACTTCCTGGCCGACTTCCTGATCCCGATGAACCCTCCTAGGCGTTTCTGCAGTGGCCGCCCCACCGGCCCACCAATAAACTTCCTATAACCATGGTGACCTTTCAGGAAGCCCCCGAAACGCTTGGTCAGCTGGACCGTGGCCTCCTCCTCCTCATCTCCTCCCTCCCCCTCACTGCTCCTCCTCCTGTCCTCTTCCTCCTTCTTCTCCCTGTTTTCCAGAGCCAGGGAGTCTTCCTCCTCGTTCGAGCCCAGTGGGGAGGAGTCGTACTGGGCATCACGTTGCTCTAGGGCCCTGTCTTCCTGGTCCTCTCTGTCCTGCTGGTAGTGCTCCATGGCTGCAGAGTAGAGGAGTTGTCCATCAGACTCCAGGTGTACAGGGCCCAGGTTCAGCTCCTCTGCTGCTCTCTTAGACACAGCACCGCCATCTGGTGGGAGGAGGTAGTGCGGTAGGATGGCTCGCTGACACAGCTCCCAGGTGAGGGCAGTAGAGACGTGACCCTCACACTCCAACAGGCACACCTGTGGACAGAGAAGGACAGGGAGAGGTGTTAGTAGAGTCAAGACTATATGTCCTCTGCGTCAAGTAGCCCTGTATGTTTGTTTGGGTTAAAGGGAGTCATTTGAGACTCATGCCGTACCTGACAGGCCCATGATAGCTGTCATAATTGTCAGTTTTGATGAAGTAAACAGTAAATCCTGTTAACTAATCCCCTTCGGATTGGAGATGAATTGAAGAGAGTTGTGTGAAATGCGGCTCACATCAAAAGAGAATGGGTAGCTTTTGACGGAAATGATTTATCCGTATCAAGTGGAAATGGGATCACCGGGAGATTCTCCTCACGTCAGATCGTTGCAGCAATTTGTGTGTGTGTGTGTGTGTGTGTGTGTGTGTGTGTGTGTGTGTGTGTGTGTGTGTGTGTGTGTGTGTGTGTGTGTGTGTGTGTGTGTGTGTGTGTGTGTGTGTGTGTGTGTGTGTGTGTGTGTGTGAATGCAGACCATGTAATGGCCTCATAATCTCTCAGTGAGTGGTGGGGAATCTATGTAACAATAAAACCATGATCTTTCCATCTAGAAGTTCCTGATACAATGTGTCAATCATCAATCTCTGTCTGCATCACCCTCATAAACAGCTAATACAGAGCACCACCGAGCTCCTTCCCCAGCTGCACCAGCCAATTAGCTGCTATATAACCACAGAGCTCCATCCCCAGCTGCAACAGCCAATTAGCTGCTATATTACCACAGAGCTCTATCCCCCAGCTGCACCAATCAATTAGCTGCTATATTACCACAGAGCTCTATCACCCAGCTGCACCAATCAATTAGCTGCTATATAACCGCAGAGCTCCATCCCCAGCTGCAACAGCCAATTAGCTGCTATATTACCACAGAGCTCCATCCCCAGCTGCACCAATCAATTAGCTGCTATATTACCACAGAGCTCCATCCCCAGCTGCACCAGCCAATTAGCTGCTATATTACCACAGAGCTCCATCCCCAGCTGCACCAGCCAAATAGCTGCTATATTACCACAGAGCTCCATCCCCAGCTGCACCAGCCAATTAGTTGCTATATTACCACAGAGCTCCATCCCCAGCTGCACCAGCCAATTAGCTGCTATATTACCACAGAGCTCCATCACCCAGCTGCACCAGCCAATTAGCTGCTATATTACCACAGAGCTCCATCACCCAGCTGCACCAGCCAATTAGCTGCTATATTACCACAGAGCTCTATCACCCAGCTGCACCAGCCAATTAGCTGCTATATTATCACAGAGCTCCATCCCCCAGCTGCAACAGCCCACAGAATCATTATCAGCACTGCTATGTCTCAGAACTACTTGGGTTCAAAGAGTATTTGAAACCATTTCAAATACTTGAGCTGGGCTTGATTAAGCTTGACTGGCTTAATGGAACCTATAGAATAGTCCCAATACTGAAAAACTCATCACCCCATCTGGCATTCCAGGCAAGCTAGAGCAAACACCAAAAAAATATATTTCTAATAGTGTTTAAACCCAGGTGTGCTATTTGCTTCGTTAAGCTGCCTCAGTCAGACGCATAATTAGAATGATTATCTACATTAGCACTGCTACATCCCATGAGTCACCTTAATGGCAGAATACTCAATTACTGTTCTAACTTGTAAATGCTGAGTCATAAAACTTTTAGGGAGAAAGTTTTTTTTCCAAATAAACAATGATGATCACACTACAACTTTCATCCATACAACCATCATCCATCATCCACACATCCATCATCCATACAACCATCATCCATCATCCATACAACCATCATCCATACAACCATCATCCATCATCCACACATCCATCATCCATACATCCATCATCCATACAACCATCATCCATACAACCATCATCCATACAACCATACATCCATACATCCATCATCCATACAACCATACAACCATTATCCATACAACCATCATCCATACAACCATACATCCATCATCCATACAACCATACAACCATCATCCATACATCCATCATCCATACAACCATCATCCATACAACCATAATCCATACAACCATACATCCATACATCCATCATCCATACATCCATCATCCATACATCCATCATCCATACAACCATCATCCATACAACCATCATCCATCATCCATACAACCATACAACCATTATCCACACATCCATCATCCATACAACCATCATCCATACAACCATCATCCATACAACCATCATCCATACATCCATCATCCATACATCCATACAACCATACAACCATCATCCATACAACCATCATCCATACATCCATCATCCATACAACCATCATCCATCATCCATCATCCATACAACCATCATCCATACAACCATACATCCATACATCCATCATCCATACAACCATACATCCATCATCCATACAACCATACAACCATACAACCATCATCCATCATCCATACAACCATCATCCATCATCCATACAACCATACATCCATCATCCATACAACCATCATCTATCATCCACACATCCATCATCCCATACAACCATCATCCATACATCCATCATCCATACAACCATTATCCACACATCCATCATCCATACAACCATCATCCATACAACCATACATCCATCATCCATACAACCATACAACCATCAATCATACAACCATCATCCATCATCCATACAACCATTCATCCATACATCCATCATCCATACAACCATCATCCATCATCCATACATCCATCATCCACACATCCATCATCCATACATCCATCATCCATACATCCATCATCCATACAACCATCATCCATACAACCATCATCCATACAACCATCATCCATACAACCATCATCCATACAACCATCATCCATACATCCATACAACCATCATCCATCATCCATACAACCATACATCCATACATCCATCATCAATGCATCCAAACAACCATCATCCATACAACCATCATCCATACAACCATCATCCATACAACCATCATCCATCATCCATACAACCATTATCCATACAACCATCATCCATACAACCATCATCCAAACAACCATTATCCATACAACCATCATCCATACATCCATCATCCAAACAACCATCATCCATACAACCATCATCCATACAACCATCATCCATACAACCATCATCCATCATCCATACAACCATCATCCATACAACCATCATCCATACAACCATCATCCATACAACCATCATCCATACAACCATCATCCATCATCCATACAACCATTATCCATACAACCATCATCCATACAACCATCATCCATACAACCATCATCCCCATTCTGCTTGCAGGACATACACACACAGTCACTCACCAGTGTGTTGAATGTTTGCTGCTGGGTCTGGGGGTTGGGTAGGGGTAGTAGGAGACCACAGGCCAGGCAGTCACCCTGGCAGTCACTTCGTCCTGGGGAACACAGACGCACCACCAGCAGCAGTAGGCTCCACAGGGACCACTTCATGACTCACTACAGAGGGAGGGAGGGACAGACGGGCAATAGGGACGGGAAGAGGGTGGAGGCCCGGAAGTGTAGGGTATGTGGAGTAGGGCACGGCCTGGTGAGAAGACACAGAGGTCAGGAAAGAGGAGGTTAGTCACTCATTTCAAAGGGGTGAGCAGGGGCACAACAACAACAACACCAACAACAACAACCACCACCAACAACAACAACAACAACAACAACAACACCAACACCAACACCAACAATAACAACAACAACAACAACAACACCAACAACAACAACAACACCACCAACAACAACAACAACAACAACACCAACAACAACAACAACACCACCACCACCAACAACAACAACAACAACAAAACATCACCAACAACAACACCAACAACAACAACAATAACAATAACAACAAGACCAACAACAACAGCATAATACAACTGAGAAAAGTTCAATTGGTCAGGTGTGTCCACTTTCCAGATAGGATAGACAGACCTCGAGGGCCTGTTCTGTAAAGTCGACCAGTCGGCCCGACAGCGACGCAGGAGCAGCTTGTTTTATACACAGTGCAATACGTTCATTAAAGAGTCACAAAGGGGAGTTCATTATCAGCCTCAGTAATTGTGCTGTGCATTAGCTGCCTGGTGGTTTTAACAGGGAGGAAATGAATGAGAGCGAGGAAACAAGAAAAAAAAAGGAGAGCGGGGGAACGCGAAGAAGGAACGGCGCTGCCGCTCGCTCACGCTCCGACCAACCAACAAAGTTTTGCGCTTCTGACTCACATTGCCACCGTTTACTCCTGTATTAGACACCAACATAAGGCCCTGGTACTGTACTCATGTATTAGATACCAACATAAGGCCCTGATACTATACTCCTGTATTAGATACCAACATAAGGCCCTGGTACTTTACTCCTGTATTAGACACCAACATAAGGCCCTGGTACTTTACTCCTGTATTAGACACCAACATAAGGCCCTGGTACTATACTCCTGTATTAGACACCAACATAAGGCCCTGGTACTTTACTCCTGTATTAGACACCAACATAAGGCCCTGGTACTATACTCCTGTATTAGACACCAACATAAGGCCCTGGTACTTTACTCCTGTATTAGACACCAACATAAGACCCTGGTACTTTACTCCTGTATTAGACACCAACACAAGACCCTGGTACTTTACTCCTGTATTAGACACCAACATAAGGCCCTGGTACTTTACTCCTGTATTAGACACCAACATAAGGCCCTGGTACTTTACTCCTGTATTAGACACCAACATAAGGCCCTGGTACTTTACTCCTGTATTAGACACCAACATAAGGCCCTGGTACTGTACTCCTGTATTAGACACCAACATAAGGCCCTGGTACTATACTCCTGTATTAGATACCAACATAAGGCCCTGGTACTGTACTCCTGTATTAGATACCAACATAAGGCCCTGGTACTGTACTCCTGTATTAGACACCAACATAAGGCCCTGGTACTTTACACCAACATAAGGCCCTGTATTAGACACCAACATAAGGCCCTGGTACTTTACTCCTGTATTAGACACCAACATAAGGCCCTGGTACTTTACTCCTGTATTAGACACCAACATAAGGCCCTGGTACTGTACTCCTGTATTAGACACCAACATAAGGCCCTGGTACTATACTCCTGTATTAGATACCAACATAAGGCCCTGGTACTGTACTCCTGTATTAGATACCAACATAAGGCCCTGGTACTATACTCCTGTATTAGACACCAACATAAGGCCCTGGTACTGTACTCCTGTATTAGACACCAACATAAGGCCCTGGTACTATACTCCTGTATTAGATACCAACATAAGGCCCTGGTACTGTACTCCTGTATTAGATACCAACATAAGGCCCTGGTACTGTACTCCTGTATTAGATACCAACATAAGGCCCTGGTACTATACTCCTGTATTAGACACTAACTGGCACCCTTTTCCCATGGGACTCTGGTCCAAAATAGTGCACTATATAGGGACGAGGGTACCATTTGGTGCCATTATATAATCATGAGGATAATAAGGCATTAAGATGTCATATATATAATGTCACATATGTCTTTCCAGCGTTCATAAAGATGTGCAGAGTGAATATTGAAAAGAGTGAATATTGAAAAGGGCTATTCTATGTCAGACAAGGTAAGGTGATTTTCGAGGAGAAAATTGTTTTGAAACGATTAAAATTCTCTCTCATACCAATTAAATCTTCACACATCATTAATGTTTTTTGATACGTTTTAGAGAAGTGACTTGGAGAGTTTTTCTTTTTTAACGATGTTCTGTTTGATAATAACTTTTTCACTTGTTTGAAATTACATAAATATATAAGGAGATGTAAAGAGCAGACAGTGTTTCCGAGGCCAAGACAGGGGAGAGGACAGTTCTTCAAGAAATTACCTCACTCTTAGAAAAAAAAGAACCGAAAATGGTTCTTCCACTGTTCCCATATAGGAGAACCCTTTGAAGAACCCATTATGGTTCCAGGTAGAACCCTTTGAAGAACCCATTATGGTTCCAGGTAGAACCCTTTGAAGAACCCATTATGGTTCCAGGTAGAACCCTTTGAAGAACCCATTATGGTTCCAGGTAGAACCCTTTGAAGAACCCATTATGGTTCCAGGTAGAACCCTTTTGGGTTCCATGTAGAAACCTTTCCACAGAGGGTTCTACCCGAAACCTAATAGGGTTCTACCTGGAACTAAAAATGGTTCTCCTATGGGGACAGCCCCCCCAAAAAAACTTTCGGATCCCTTTTTTTTCTCGGAGTGTAAATTCCAATGTCTATACTAACTAGTAGATGTGAAGTTGTAGTGCCTCAGAACCAGTGATGTATATATACATTAGACAACTGACAGGGGTCGCTGTTTAGAAGCCATCACACCTCCCTCCCCCATGGTTTTTACTAAAGAAATATATCAAAACATTTTCCTTAAAATTAAAGTATAATAAAGTTCTAATGTTACTGTACCCACTATATTACAATAACAAAAAATACTTAAACACTTGTAATTTTCTCTTTGAAATGTTTAAAGGGTTTATATACATCATTGCTCAGAGCCCTTTTGTTCAATTACTCAGCTCACTTCACTTGGATTTACAAGCAGGTGTGTCAACATCACTTTTCTGAATGGGCTTCAACATATTTGACAATACGATGTAGAAGAGCGACGCTGAGTGAGCGCGATAGTCTGTCAGAATCTCTGTTAAGCAGTCATCCTGGAGGAGGAAATGTGAAATGACTGATCTATATCTGAGCCAGAGACAATGTGCTAATCCTCCCAGGGTAGGACTACCTGATTATACCAGCCGCTGGTAAACAACAGAGCACTCCTGTCTCCAGACCTGGGCTCAATTAGTATTTTAAATAATTTCAAATACTTTAGCTGGGAGTGATTAAGGATTTCTGGTGCAATAAACCAATATAAATGTCGCAAAACTGCAAACACTGCCCGCTTGGAACTCCACGCAGACTCAAGCAAACTCTCAAGGTTATCTGAAAGATTTCAAATAGCGTTTGAACCCAGGTCTGCAACAACCCTGTATAGATCCTAATCCTGCAGTATGGATCCACACACCTATGGTATCACACAGGAGAAGGTTGAATCACTGTCCAACAGCCGAGGCTGGGGATACGGGATAGGTATAGTGTGTACAGGATGTACAGGGATTAATGCCAAGGTGAAGGAAGACATGAGATTGTGTAGGTACTGATTATAACCCAGTTGTCAAAATGGATTAAAAGGAAAACATCAACTTTTTTTTTTTGCCCACTGATAAGTCTCTCAGGATAAAAGCTTCTGTCAAATTAATAAAATGTAAATAGATTATGTAAATGTACTGTCTGGAGGAAGAGAGTTAAACCGATGTCTGTGTAAGGAAATAACTATGAGAGGAGTGTTCAGCTCAGTGACACTTGTTCAGGTCCCACTGGGCCAAAAAAAAACTGGTTCAATCAACGTTGTTTCCACAACAGGTCTGTTGAAATTAGCACTGTCTCTAGGTCTGTTGAAATTAGCACTGTCTCTAGGTCTGCTGAAAGTAGCACTGTCTCTAGGTCTGTTAAAAGTAGCACTGTCTCTAGGTCTGTTAAAAGTAACACTGTCTCTAGGTCTGTTGAAAGTAGCACTGTGTCTAGATCTCTGTCGATTCAGGGGTTTTTGCCACTTCTATCCTACAGAATTTGAAATACATTTTTAATGCTTTGCGCAATCCTCTTGCGCCAGCCTGGGGACGAAGGTTTCCCTTAATAAAATAGCATTTTGTGTGGATAATATGAAGTAATTGTATTATATCGAAGCCTGTGACAACATGATAGACCACCACTGATTCTATGCGTTTCCAGCATCGTCGTGTTAGTTTAATTGAGCAGACTGTTTATATTATGGCAGTATGACACTGCAATCTCCTAGGGTTATTATGACGGAGAACAGATGGAGCAGCTTTAGGGCAGACCGTCAGCTCCACAATACTTATTTTCAAATCATATTCAGGATCGTACTGATTATGCTTTTATTTCGGAGAAAAACAACAATAATCATAGCCTACAGATAACGTTTTTTTTTAAAATTGTTTTATCTCTTTCCACCTATCAAAACAATTAAAAATAAAACCCCAGGCTACAGCTTGTATGGATTATAATGCAAGGTATTCAGAGTATTCTGTCTGGTGTAATTGGGTGCTAAAGGACAAAGAGGAAGTAGAATGAAAATAACACAAATTAAAAGCACTGTCAAACACTAATGGAAAAATATAAAACAATGGAAAGGCCTACTAGCTTGGCCATGACTGAGAGCTTAGAGCTAGCTACCTTAATTAATAAACCATCCTGTTAGAGCTAGCTACCTTAATAATCCATCCTGTTAGAGCTAGCTACCTTAATTAACCACCCTGTTAGACCTGGCTACCTTTGGGGCGGCAGGTAGTTAGAGCGTTGGGCTAGTAACCGAAAGGTTGCTAGATCGAATCCCCGAGCTGACAAGGTAAAAATCTGTTAGATCTTCAATCAATCTTGTTAGAGCTAGCTACCTTAATAAACCCCTCTTAGAGCTGGCTACCTTAATAAACCCCTCTGTTAGAGCTAGCTACCCTAATAAACCCCTCTGTTAGAGCTAGCTACCTTAATAAACCATCCTGTTAGAGCTAGCTACCTTAAGCTATATCCTCTGCTACCCTAATAAATAACCCATCCTGTTGGAGCTGGCTACCTTAATAAACCATCCTGTTGGAGCTTAATAAACCCCCCCCTGAAGCACGTAGGCCTAAAGGCATGAAACTACATGACGTAGTGCACACTTGTACACTTAAAACAATGCATAAAGGTACATGACGTAGTGCACACTTGTACACTTAAAACAATACATAAAGGTACATGACGTAGTGCACACTTGTACACTTAAAACAATACATAAAGGTGCATGACGTAGTGCACACTTGTACACTTAAAACAATACATAAAGGTACATGACGTAGTGCACACTTGTACACTTAAAACAATACATAAAGGTACATGACGTAGTGCACACTTGTACACTTAAAACAATACATAAAGGTGCATGACGTAGTGCACACTTGTACACTTAAAACAATACATAAAGGTACATGACGTAGTGCACACTTGTACACTTAAAACAATACATAAAGGTGCATGACGTAGTACACACTTGTACACTTAAAACAATACATAAAGGTACATGACGTAGTGCACACTTGTACACTTAAAACAATACATAAAGGTGCATGACGTAGTGCACACTTGTACACTTAAAACAATACATAAAGGTGCATGGTCCAGTGGGCTTTGTACACTACAAGCACTTCTTATAGATTAGAACATAATGAATTAATGTATCTTCCTGTTAGTAATTTATGATGATAAATCCGGTAATAACGGCGCAAGTAGTCACTAATTAAACATACCATGTACCTGATGTTACGGCAGAAATCAATTCTGCACGCCGACATCATTGATTGGACAAATTACACACACACACACACACACACACACACACACACACACACACACACACACACACACACACACACACACACACACACACACACACACACACACACACACACACACACACACACACACACACACACACACAAGACATCAGAGAGGTTCCTCGTGAAAGCATGAGTGAGCTGGACGATAACTACTGAAACGAAGGACAACTCCTAAGTCAGCAGATAGGCTGGGTGTCGTGCCTCTCGATGAGATTTTTTATTCCTCTGTTCATTCATTTGGCGAATTGGAGAAACAGGTGGACAGTTGCTATGATGCTATGGGAATGGAACATACTCGGCGCGATGGTAATGACGACGGTGTCACGGGCCACAGGGGACACAGCAAGGTGATAACAACGCAATGAAACACGGGAAAAGATGAATGGAGTAAATGGAAATACAAGTGTTATTCAAGGTGGAATGTGTATCCTGTAGAAAACAGGTCCTGGGGACACAACGTTGTCCACATTGTAGTTTTCTGCTCTAGTGTTACACTCACGTGGTTCCACTGATCAGAGGTTTGATGATGAGTTGATTAGTGGAATCAGGTGTACAGTGCTAGGGTAAAAACTAAAAGGTGAACCCCTTTGGGTCTTCCAGGACCAGGTTTAAGAAATGCTGGTATAAAGTATATCAGGAAAGATAGAAAATCCAGTGTGAATGAAAGGAACCAGAACCCTTTGTTTAGCCAATCATCATCATGTACTTTTCTCTATATTGTTTCAATGTAATAAGCATTCTGTCCAATGATATTACCCTTAGGCATAATTAAGTATTAAACCCATGACTACCGTACACAAACGGCGTGTCAATATCTCTTATTAGATATTTTTCTTCCACCCCCTCCCAAAATATAAATATTATCTTATCCAATGCATGCACACACACACACACACACACACACACACACACACACACACACACACGGAAATCAAACGAATCTCTCTCGTACCTGTATTTGTTTCTTTTGAATCTTGGTCTCTTGTGGATGCAGAGTGGCAGTAGCGGTAAGGTGTTGTCCTTAGGCTTCGAAGAGTTTCTCTGAACCAACTGTCTGCATGCTCCCCTCTCTGGCTTCTTATAGTGACACACTCGTTCCCCTAGCACATTTCCCCCGACCCCTCCCCCTTCCCCTCACCTCACCATTCACGTAGCCGAGGGGAGGGAGAGAGTGACGTGGGGTATACCCTGTTACGCACACAATGGAGATACCATACATTAATTCTGTGATCAACACTGATGTACTATATGAGGCTTGGCCTACATCACTTTTATCTCTAGTGCTCTAAGAACAAACAAACAAATTGTATATCCACCATCCATCAAACCCACTATCAAACCACTATCAAACCCACTATCAAACCCACTATCAAACCCACTATCAAACCCACTATCAAACCCACTATCAAACCCACTATCAAACCCACTATCAAACCACTATCAAACCCACTATCAAACCACTATCAAACCCAATATCAAACCACTATCAAACCCACTATCAAACACTATCAAACCCACTATCAAACACTATCAAACCCACTATCAAACCCACTATCAAACCACTATCAAACCACTCTCAAACCATTATCAAACCCACTATCAAACCCACTATCAAACCACTATCAAATCACTATCAACCCCACTATCAAACCCACTATCAATCCCACTATCAAACCACTATCAAACCCACTATCAAACCACTATCAAACCACTATCAAACCCACTATCAAACCCACTATCAAACCCACTATCAAACCCACTATCAAACCACTATCAAACCACTATCAAACCACTATCAAACCACTATCAAACCACTATCAAACCACTATCAAACCACTATCAAACCACTATCAAACCACTATCAAACCACTATCAAACCCACTATCAAACCCACTATCAAACCCACTATCAAACCCACTATCAAACCACTATCAAACCACTATCAAACCCACTATCAAACCACTATCAAACCACTATCAAACCACTATCAAACCACTATCAAACCACTATCAAACCACTATCAAACCACTATCAAACCCACTATCAAACCCACTATCAAACCACTATCAAACCACTATCAAACCACTATCAAACCACTATCAAACCCACTATCAAACCACTATCAAACCCACTATCAAACACTATCAAACCCACTATCAAACCACTATCAAACCACTATCAAACCCACTGTCAAACACTATCAAACCCACTATCAAACACTATCAAACCCACTATCAAACCCAAATCAAACACTGATCAAACCCACTATCAAACCACTCTATCAAACCACTATCAAACACTATCAAACCACTATCAAACCACTATCAAACCACTGTGGAGACTGGTCAAACCCACTATCAAACCCACTATCAAACCACTATCAAAACCACTATCAAACCACTATCAAACCTCAGAGGACTCTATCAAACCACTATCAAATCCACTATCAAACCACTGGTCAAACTATCAAACCCACTATCAAACCCGATAAATCAAACCACTATCAAACCCACTATCAAACCACTATCAAACCTGGTCCAAAGAGCTATGAAACCACTATCAAACCACTATCAAACCCACTATCAAACCACTATCAAACCACTATCAAACCAAACACTATCAAACCCACTATCAAACCACTATCAAACCCACTATCAAACACTATCAAACCACTATCAAACACTATCAAACCCACTATCAAACACTATCAAACCACTATCAAACCACTATCAAACCCACTATCAAACCACTATCAAACCACTATCAAACCACTATCAAACCACTATCAAATCCACTATCAAACCCACTATCAAACCACTATCAAACCACTATCAAACCACTATCAAACCCACTATCAAACCCAATATCAAACCACTATCAAACCCACTATCAAACCACTATCAAACCCACTATCAAACCACTATCAAACCCACTATCAAACCACTATCAAACCACTATCAAACCCACTATCAAACACTATCAAACCCACTATCAAACCACTATCAAACCCACTATCAAACACTATCAAACCCACTATCAAACCACTATCAAACCCACTATCAAACCACTATCAAACCCACTATCAAACCACTATCAAACCACTATCAAACCCACTATCAAACCCACTATCAAACCACTATCAAACCACTATCAAACCCACTATCAAACCCACTATCAAACCCACTATCAAACACTATCAAACCCACTATCAAACCACTATCAAACCACTATCAAACCACTATCAAACCCACTATCAAACCCACTATCAAACCACTATCAAACCCACTATCAAACCACTATCAAACCACTATCAAACCCACTATCAAACCCACTATCAAACCACTATCAAACCACTATCAAACCACTATCAAACCCACTATCAAACCCACTATCAAACCACTATCAAACCCACTATCAAACCCACTATCAAACCCACTATCAAATCCACAATCTAAGGTCAAACTAATCCACATCTTCAAAAGATGCAAGTTAGAAACACAATCCCAAATCAATCGATCAGTGATCAATAAATGTGTTCCTGACGTGTTCCTAATGGAAAAAAATACTGATACTTTCCTCAGACAAAGAGCCAGAAAACCTCTAGATTCATTCACACTGGGATGAAAAAACAGGTCCGGTAGACATGGAGACCTCAGGGACTCTGGTGCAAGACTCGATGAAATCACATTCTGTGGAGACTGGTCCGGTAGACATGGAGACCTCAGAGGACTCTGGTGCAAGACTCGATGAAATCACATTCTGTGGAGACTGGTCCGGTAGACATGGAGACCTCAGAGGACTCTGGTGCAAGACTCGATGAAATCACATTCTGTGGAGACTGGTCCGGTAGACATGGAGACCTCAGAGGACTCTGGTGCAAGACTCGATGAAATCACATTCTGTGGAGACTGGTCCGGTAGACATGGAGACCTCAGAGGACTCTGGTGCAAGACTCGATGAAATCACATTCTGTGGAGACTGGTCCGGTAGACATGGAGACCTCAGAGGACTCTGGTGCAAGACTCGATGAAATCACATTCTGTGGAGACTGGTCCGAAAGAGCTGTGAAGGTTATGGTTTCTGTGAGGTCTGAAGGAGGAGTTGTGTCCCCGGTCTACCAGCCCGGCAAAAACACACACACACACACACACACACACACACACACACACACACACACACACACACACACACACACACACACACACACACACACACACACACACACACACACACACACACACACACACACATCACAACTGATGATCCCAGAATCTTATTTACTATAGGTAATACTGTACAATTTAAACACTTGCCCCCCACACACAGAGACAGACAGACAGACAGACAGACAGACAGACAGACAGACAGACAGACAGACAGACAGACAGACAGGCAGACAGGCAAACAGACAGAAACAAAACTGAGCTCAAGCTGTTTTGCAAGGAGGAATGGGAAAGAATTTCAGTCTCTCGATGTGCAAAACTGATAGAGACATACCCCAAGCGACTTACAGCTGTAATCGCAGCAAAAGGTGGCGCTACAAAGTATTAACTTAAGTGGGCTGAATAATTTTGCACGCCCAATTTTTCAGTTTTTGATTTGTTAAAAAAGTTTGAAATATCCAATAAATGTCGTTCCACTTCATGATTGTGTCCCACTTGTTGTTGATTCTTCACAAAAAAATAAAGTTGTATATCTTTATGTTTGAAGCCTGAAATGTGGCAAAAGGTCGCAAAGTTCAAGGGGGCCCGAATACTTTCGCAAGGCACTGTATATATCTACTATCAGTATATCTACTCTCTGCTATCAGTATCTCTAATATCTGCTATCAGTGCTATGTCTGCTATCAGCATATATACTCTCTGCTATCAGTATCTCTGCTTTCTTTGCTATCAGTATCTCTACTCTCTGCTATCAGTATATCTACTCTCTGCTATAAGTATCTCTGCTATCAGTATATCTACTCTCTGCTATCAGTATCTCTACTATCAGTATATCTACTCTCTGCTATCAGTATATATACTCTCTGCTATCAGTATCTCTGTTCTCTGCTATCAGTATATCTACTCTCTGCTATCAGTATATCTACTCTCTGCTATCAGTATCTCTATTCTCTGCTATCAGTATATCTACTCTCTGCTATCAGTATATCTACTCTCTGCTATCAGTATCTCTACTATCAGTATATCTACTCTCTGCTATCAGTATATCTACTCTCTGCTATCAGTATATCTACTCTCTGCTATCAGTATATCTACTCTCTGCTATCAGTATCTCTACTATCAGTATATCTACTCTCTGCTATCAGTATCTCTACTATCAGTATATCTACTCTCTGCTATAAGTATATCTACTCTCTGCTATCAGTATCTCTGTTCTCTGCTATCAGTATATCTACTCTCTGCTATCAGTATCTCTATTCTCTACTATCAGTATCCCTACTCTCTGCTATCAGTATATCTACTCTCTGCTATCAGTATCTCTATTCTCTGCTATCAGTATATTTACTCTCTGCTAACAGTATCTCTTTTCTCTGCTATCAGTATCTCTACTATCAATATATCTACTCTCTGCTATCAGTATCTCTACTATCAGTATCCCTACTCTCTGCTATCAGTATCTCTATTCTCTGCTATCAGTATATCTACTCTCTGCTATCAGTATATCTATATCTCTCTGCTATCAGTATCTCTATTCTCTGCTATCAGTATCTCTATTCTCTGCTATCAGTATATCTACTCTCTGCTATCAGTATCTCTGTTCTCTGCTATCAGTATATCTACTCTCTGCTATCAGTATCTCTATTCTCTACTATCAGTATCCCTACTCTCTGCTATCAGTATATCTACTCTCTGCTATCAGTATCTCTATTCTCTGCTATCAGTATATTTACTCTCTGCTATCAGTATCTCTACTATCAATATATCTACTCTCTGCTATCAGTATCTCTACTATCAGTATCCCTACTCTCTGCTGTCAGTATCTCTATTATCTGCTATCAGTATCTCTGCTCTCTGCTTTACTTTGCTATCAGTATCTCTACTCTCTGCTATCAGTATATCTACTCTCTGCTATCAGTATCTCTGCTATCAGTATATCTATTCTCTGCTATCAGTATCTCTACTATCAGTATATCTACTCTTTGCTTGTCAGTATATATACTTTCCCTGCTATCAGTATCTCTACTATCAGTATATCTACTTTGCTTTCAGTATATCTACTCTCTGCTATCAGTATATCTACTCTCTGCTATCAGTATCTCTATTCTCTGCTATCAGTATATCTACTCTCTGCTATCAGTATATCTACTCTCTGCTATCAGTATCTCTACTTGTCAGTATATCTACTCTCTGCTATCAGTATCTCTATTCTTACTGCTAAATACAGTATATCTACTCTCTGTCTGCCTCAGTATGGGTTCTACTATTCTGCTATCAGTATCTGTTTACTATCAGTATATCTACTCTCTGCTATCTACTCTCTACTATCAGTATATCTATTCTCTGCTATCAGTATATCTACTCTCTGCTATCAGTATCTCTGTTCTCTGCTATCAGTATATCTACTCTCTGCTATCAGTATCTCTATTCTCTACTATCAGTATCCCTACTCTCTGCTATCAGTATATCTACTCTCTGCTATCAGTATCTCTATTCTCTGCTATCAGTATATTTACTCTCTGCTATCAGTATCTCTTTTCTCTGCTATCAGTATCTCTACTATCAATATATCTACTCTCTGCTATCAGTATCTCTACTATCAGTATATCTACTGTCTGCTATCAGTATCTACTCTCTGCTATCAGTATCTCTACTATCAGTATATCTACTCTCTGCTATCAGTATATCTACTCTCTGCTATCAGTATCTCTATTCTCTGCTATCAGTATCTCTATTCTCTGCTATCAGTATATATCTATCCCTACTCTGCTATCAGTATATCTACTCTCTGTTATCAGTATCTCTATTCTCTGCTATCAGTATATCTACTCTCTGCTATCAGTATATCTACTCTGCTATCAGTATCTCTGTTCTCTGCTATCAGTATCTCTACTATCAGTATATCTACTCTCTGCTATCAGTATATATACTCTCTGCTATCAGTATCTCTATTCTCTGCTATCAGTATATTTACTCTCTGCTATCAGTATCTCTTTTCTCTGCTATCAGTATCTCTACTATCAATATATCTACTCTCTGCTATCAGTATCTCTATTCTCTGCTCTCAGTATATCTACTCTCTACTATCAGTATCTCTATTATCTGCTATCAGTATCTCTACTATCAGTATATCTACTTTCTTCTATCAGTATCTCTACTATCAGTATATCTACTATCTGATATCACTATATCTACTCTCAGTATATCTACTCTATGCTATCAGTATCTCTATTCTCTGCTATCAATATACATGTTGTCAGGATTTGGCCAGGGTTGTTCCGGTTTTTGGTCACTAGATGCCCCCATTGTGCCTTTTGACCTTTTGTTTTCCCTTGATCCCCATTATTATTTGCACCTGTGCCTCGTTTCCCCTGATTGTATTTAAACCCTTTGTTTTCCTCAGTCCTTTGCTCTGTGTTTGTATGTTAGCACCCAGCCCTAGTACTCTGAGAACTCTTGTTGTTCCCGGTGGACTCTCTTGTGGAATTCTGTTTTTTGTTCTTGTTTGTTTGTTTTTTGTTCTTGTTTGTTTTTTTGAGTATCTTTTGAAGCTTTTTTTGTGCTTTACCATCCACCTTGTGGATTTACCTTTTTGTCTTGGAGGATTACCTTTGTTCTTGTGGAATTCCTTTTGAGGTTGTGGAGTTACATGTTTTCCTGAAGAACTTTTTACTTCATTAAATACACCGTCTCAAGTACTGCTGTGTCTGCCTCATCTTCTGTGTTCTGCCGACTATTCGTGGCTCAGTTGGTTAAGTGACTGTTTCTCACTCCGGAGACCCGGGTTCGTAACCGGGTCCTGACACATGTATCTACTCTCTGCTATCAGTATCTCTACTCTCTGCTATCAGTATATCTACTCTCTGCTATCAGTATATCTACTCTCTGCTATCAGTATCTCTATTCTCTGCTATCAGTATCTCTATTCTCTGCTATCAGTATATCTACTCTCTGCTATCAGTATCTCTATTCTCTGCTATCAGTATATCTACTCTCTGCTATCAGTATCTCTATTCTCTGCTATCAGTATATCTATTCTCTACTATCAGTATCCCTACTCTCTGCTATCAGTATATCTACTCTCTGCTATCAGTATCTCTATTCTCTGCTATCAGTATATTTACTCTCTGCTATCAGTATCTCTTTTCTCTGCTATCAGTATCTCTACTATCAATATATCTACTCTCTGCTATCAGTATCTCTACTATCAGTATCCCTACTCTCTGCTATCAGTATCTCTATTCTCTGCTATCAGTATATCTACTGTCTGCTATCAGTATCTCTACTATCAGTATATCTACTCTCTGCTATCAGTATATCTACTCTCTGCTATCAGTATATCTACTCTCTGCTATCAGTATATCTACTCTCTGCTATCAGTATATCTACTCTCTGCTATCAGTATATCTACTCTCTGCTATCAGTATATCTACTCTCTGCTATCAGTATATCTACTCTGCTATCAGTATCTCTGTTCTCTGCTATCAGTATCTCTACTATCAGTATATCTACTCTCTGCTATCAGTATATATACTCTCTGCTATCAGTATCTCTATTCTCTGCTATCAGTATATTTACTCTCTGCTATCAGTATCTCTTTTCTCTGCTATCAGTATCTCTACTCTCTGCTATCAGTATCTCTATTCTCTGCTATCAGTATATCTACTCTCTGCTATCAGTATATCTACTCTCTGCTATCAGTGTCTCTACTTTCAGTGCTATCTCTGCTATTAGAATCTCTAATCTATGCTGTCAGTGATATCTCTGCTATCAGTATCTCTACTCTGTGCTATCAGTATATCATTATCTCTAAATACTGCTGAACCTGTCTTGAACAGCTATGAAAGGCAGCCATGAACCTGTCCTGTACAGCTATGAAAGGCAGCCGTGCTGAACCTGTCCCATTGGGTGCATCACTACCCTGCCTGGTTTATAGCACTCTAAAGCATAATCTGTCAGACCAACTGGTCATAACTAATACTGCATGGACCCTTCATTCATTTCGTCTGTAAACAATACATGTTAAGCCAATTTAATTAAAAAACACCGTTGCAAAAACACTGGCCACCAAAGCTATTTGGGTGCCCTAAGCGAGAGAGAAAAATTGACATTTTAAAATACATTTCCTGCAATTCTACACATTTTGCCACGGGGAGTAGAGAAGTTTAGCAATTTTATAACACATTTCATGCAATTTCACTAATTTTGCCATATGGTAGAGAAAACAAAAGTGCAATTTCACAGCTAATTTCCTGCAATTCTTCCAATTTTGCCACTGGGGCCATGCTCTCCCCCATCCAGGACATCTACTTGAAACGATGCCTAAGAATGTCCCGCAGCATCATCAAGGACCCCACAGACCCCGGCCATGAGCTCTTCACTCCCTTACCGTCAGACTGATGCTATCGGAGCACGGGGTCTGATATCAACAGGCTCAGAGACAGTTTCTATCTACAAGCCATCAGACTGCTGAACACTTTAAATGGACTCTCCACACCTTAGCACACATGCGCTCACTCACACACACACACCCACACACACCCACACAGACATACACACACACAGACATACACAGACCCACACACACCCACACAGACATACACACACACACACAGACATACACAAACCCACACAGACCCACACAGACATACACAGATATACACCCCGTCACTGGAAAAAAAAAATCTGCGACATTTTCAGCTGGTCCTTGTAATGCTTCATCTGCCCCCCTGCGGACCGCCGGCCAAGATGAAGCTGGTCATTCAGGATCTTCTGCGGCAAGCACTTCTAATGACATGCCCAAGCCAGCGTAGTTGATGTTGGGTGACCAAGGCCTCCATACTCTTGTAGTTGGTCTTAGCAAGTACTTCTGTATGGGGAACATGGTCACACCAGGTGATTCCCAGGGTGCACTGCAGGCATCTTATGTGGAGTCACTCGAGTTGCTCGTTGTGGCGACCGACTGTAAGTGACCCAGGCTTCACAGCTGTAAAGAAGTGTGGTGATGCAGACGGCTTGATAGACGGAGACTTTGGTGTGGAGGTGGAGATCCCTGTTGTGGAAGACCCTACGTCTGAGTTTCCTGAGTTTCCCCGAAAGCAGTTAATGCTCGATCCTATGTTGAATTTGAACCTGCTGCCCGGGTATTTGAAGGACGGGACTATTTGCCAGTGATTTGTGTTTAATGGTGAAGACAGGCATGATGGGTGGAGGGCAGGATCTCCATTGGCAGACCACCTCTGTCTTGGGGGTGTTGATAGACAGTCCTATAGACCCTCACAACCTCACAGACCCTCACGGACTGAAGCTCTTCCGGCGCCACAAGAACACAGTCATCAACGATGAGATTGTGCTCGGCACATAGAGTTAGCAGCCTCATGCCGTTCTCATGGACCTGGCCAACAGCATGCCTACCCAGCACTCCACTCCATATCCTGTTGTTCTGTCCCAACCTTGCATTGAAGTCACCCACATCTTGGCTAGGGTCTATACAGAGAGACATGAGTCTTTCATTTATGTCTACAGGTGGTTTCGGTGAAGGCTGGGTAAAAGGCTGTTCTTAGTTGCCAGTCCCACGCCGTGCTGATGTTGTCCACCTGGAGGGTAAACCTTTCCAGGATAAGGCCTTCTCCCTCCTCTTTCAGGGACCTTTCATCCAGGAACCTGTTCTCACTCAGGGCAGCAATGTCAATGTTGAAGAGCCTTAGTTCTGCAGCAATCAAAGCTGTTCTCCGATGGGGCCTAATCGCTATTATCGTCAGTTTTCCAAAGGAGTTCTGATGTTCCATGTCTCCAGTTTCAAGGGAATTATTTTCTTTAGCATTTTTCGACTACCCGATAGGTGCGGTAGCCTATCCAGGATGTAGTGAGTGAGCCATTTTTAAGCCACTTTTTCCATGCCTCTCCCCAGCTGGGGTGAGCAGTGTGATTCCTAAATAGGGCTGCTCAGTCATACAGGGGTCTGCCGAGAGCAGCTGCCACTCAAGTCCCAACCGCTGACGACCATAATAGTCCTGTGCCGCTGGCGTGCAGGGGTCTGATTAAGGGCTTCCGGTGCATTCACTCCTGCCCCCATCACCGGATACCCCAACGCCACCAGACTTTAGTCTGGTTTCACAGTTGATGGCTTCACCTGAGGTCAGAAGTGGATACCTGCACAAAGGAAGTTATTTAAAGTGCAGCTGAGGGTGTGCAATCTCCAACAGCACTTCCTCCCTGTAGGAAGGTGAATTCCAGTGGCAAGGGGGGAAACCCAGGACGACCAGTATCTTCCACACCTGTAGGAGGCTTCCGGATTCCCCAGTCTGTCCACATCCGCCTACCGCGGGCCGCCAGCACGCTGCTTTTCTCTCAGGGTGTTCTCCCCTAGCCTTTGTCATGCCTGACTAACCCACAAGGCAGCGGGGTAGTGGTTGATGGCTGCCAGGATGTGTCCAAACAGAGGTGGGCCTGTAGAGATGCATCTCTGGGGCCCACTGCTGCTCTGAGATCCCCTGCCTGTAGAGATGCATCTCTGGGGCCCACTGCTGCTCTGAGATCCCCTGCCTGTAGAGACGCATCTCTGGGGCCCACTGCTGCTCTGAGATCCCCTGCCTGTACAGACGCATCTCTGGGGCCCACTGCTGCTCTGAGATCCCCTGCCTGTACAGATGCATCTCTGGGGCCCACTGCTGCTCTGAGATCCCCTGCCTGTACAGACGCATCTCTGGGGCCCACTGCTGCTCTGAGATCCCCTGCCTGTACAGACGCATCTCTGGGGCCCACTGCTGCTCTGAGATCCCCTGCCTGTACAGACACATCTCTGGGGCCCACTGCTGCTCTGAGATCCCCTGCCTGTACAAACACATCTCTGGGGCCCACTGCTGCTCTGAGATCCCCTGTCTGTAGAGACGCATCTCTGGGGCCCACTGCTGCTCTGAGATCCCCTGTCTGTAGAGACGCATCTCTGGGGCACACTGCTGCTCTGAGATCCCCTGTCTGTAGAGACGCATCTCTGGGGCCCACTGGTGCTCTGAGATCCCCTGCCTGAACAGACGCATCTCTGGGGCCCACTGCTGCTCTGAGATCCCTGTCTGTAGAGATGCATCTCTGGGGCCCACTGCTGCTCTGAGATCCCCTGCCTGTACAAACACATCTCTGGGGCCCACTGCTGCTCTGAGATCCCCTGTCTGTAGAGATGCATCTCTGGGGCCCACTGCTGCTCTGAGATCCCCTGTCTGTAGAGATGCATCTCTGGGGCCCACTGCTGCTCTGAGATCCCCTGCCTGTACAGATACATCTCTGGGGCCCACTGCTGCTCTGAGATCCCCTGTCTGTAGAGATGCATCTCTGGGGCCCACTGCTGCTCTGAGATCCCCTGTCTGTAGAGATGCATCTCTGGGGCCCACTGCTGCTCTGAGATCCCTTGTCTGTAGAGATGCATCTCTGGGGCCCACTGCTGCTCTGAGATCCCCTGTCTGTAGAGATGCATCTCTGGGGCCCACTGCTGCTCTGAGATCACCTGCCGGTTAGCCTAGACTTTCAAGACAACCAGTTAACTTGTGCAGCTGTGAGGAGGCCCGACAGGAGTCTTTGTCATGAAGAGGCTTTGTATCGGCAAGGGGAAACTTGTACATGAAGCTGTTCCTCGATTCACCACAAGGAATGAGCCTGACGGCAGGGAGCTGTAAGAGAGAGTATGCAAGCACGTGGCAAGCGGACATTCAACTTTGCTCTATAATAATAATATAATAATAATAATAATATATGCCATTTAGCAGACGCTTTTATCCAAAGCGACTTACAGTCATGTGTGCATACATTCTACGTATGGGTGGTCCCAGGAATCGAACCCACTACCCTGGCACTATTGCAGTAGATGCATCACATGCACCCTGCAGATGCAAACACACACACACAGACACAGACACACACACACACACACACACATCTTTATCATCATCACAACTGCTGCTACCAGACCCTTATTTATTATAGCTAATACTGCACCATTTAAAAACTTGCCCCCTCCCTGTTACAGGTGTAACTATTGTACAATAAATGGTACCTTCCTGTATTATACTTATGCTAAAATATTTATTATATTTTACTGAGCCATTTAATTTATGTTCGTATTCTCATCTTGTATTATTTCTTATTGTCGAGAAGGAACCTACAAGTAAGCCTTTAAACTTGAGGTCAGGGCCCCTGGGCACATGCCATGTGTGCCCCGTCGGTATTCGGCTATGATTAGCTGGCTAGACTAACTTAATAATTACATTTTTTTTTGCTGACATAGCTAACTGAGTGACTGACATAACAAGAGAAAAACTGATAATGCGCAAACACATTGTGACTTGTGTATTGTACTATTCTCTAAGTTGTGACCTCGACTGAGTTTCACATTTGTATATATTTTTTATTTATTGCCTTTGCAGACGGCAGATTGACATGAAGTGTAGTCAACTTTGTTCTAAGGGCAGAAAGAATCTGACTGGTTTGTGGCAGAACAAATCCGATTGGTTTCTTAAAGGTCAATGGGTGGAGTTTAACAGATGCACAACTTTTGAAAACATGGTGGAGGTTTGAACTGAGAATCTTGTAAATGAAATGTTGAATTACAAGTTTGAAAATAATTTAAAATTATTATTGTGTTACAATAGTCAGACTTCATGTGACAATATCTCTAAGATACAACTGGTCTTCTGACTTGAAGCAAAAAAAGTTAAATGTAGCAAGCTAGCAGCAACATGCTAAAATAATCAGAGCAAGCAAGCTAGCTAGGCATTTAGCAACCTCTTAGCTACGTATGTTGAATTAATACATAGAACTAGCTAGATAGCTAGGTGTCAAATATACAAGTAAGTCAGCTAACATTTGCTGTATTGACATTTGAAAAAGATAGCTTGAAAAGATCACTTGAGGCCATCAGGGCACTTCAAGCACAAAAGGTAATACCAGAGTCTTTACTGTCCTCGGGGAAGCCATTGGAATGCGCTGTTTAAATGCTTCCCCAGGCGAAGTAATGTTAGTTTGGGTTAAGATCAATTTTGTGCCCTAAAGGCAGACTTCAAGCAAATGTTGTTAATTCATGCAATACGTATCTAAAATATATCCTATGGTTATCTTCACCCAAACTAACAATAATGCTCCTGGATCAGCATTCCGATTTGTAGTTTATTAAAATTAATCTTACCAATTATACTTGCTTCTTATCATTTTCTCATTTACTGGAATATTTGAGACCTAGCTAGCTAGCTATATTTTATGACTCAACATTAGTAAGAAATAGCTATTTGCTTGCCAACTAGCTCTGTTTAGCTTAGCATTTAACTTTGCTGCCCCAGCGGCAGCATAGTTGTCCATTACTTATTTTATTTAAGTTCATGAACCTTATTCAACTTAACATTTCAATAAAGCAAATGTTAGCTGACTTACTTGTATATTTGAGACCTAGCCAGCTAGCTCTATTTATTCATTCAACATGAGTAGCTAAGAGGCTAAGAACTTGCACTGACTAGTTTAGCTAGTCGCTGCTAGCTTGCTACATTTGACACTTTGCTTCAAGTCAACAGACCAGTTGTATCTAAGAGATATTGTCACATTTGTCTAACTACCGTAACACAACAATTATTCATTTAAAAAAAATAAAAACACTAACTCAAAGTTGTATTTTCAAGATTCTCACTTCAAACCTCTGCCATGCTTGCACAAACTGTGCATCTGTTAAACTCCGCCCATCAACCTTTTTAATAACCAAACAGATTTGTTCTAAACCAACCATATTATGTCTGCCCTAAGATCAAAGTTGACTACACTTTATGTCAATCTGCTTGTGGCAGGGGGCCCCTGAGCAATTGCTTATGTCTGGAGCCAGCCCTGAGCCAAAGAATCGAGGAGAAATAATGTGTTGAGTGGGTTATTGAGCTGGGTGGAAGTTTGAATGTGCATATGTCATTCATATTTTGTATGAAATATTTCATGTGAATCATAGATGTACCAGCTCCCCACATATTTCATTTTAAAAGCTCCTTGTTGGTGCAATTTAAGGCATGAAGAAACTCTTAACTGTTGACTAACCAAAGGTCAGCATGGGTCAACCCAGGAGACAGATGTATTGACATGTCATTTCATTTCCTGTTCGCTAAGCTTTAAAAGATAAGGATACTGTGAGAAAGAGAAGACTGTGGACTTCAATAACAGCTCGGCTCCAGTCGAGAAACAAATAATGATTCATGAAAACTGTCTTCTATTAAATGGAGCATGGAACTGAAATGCTGTGGAGAATGTCTCTCTCTCTCTCTCTCTCTCTCTCTGAGAGGTGCTGACACACACATACCAACGCACACACACACAGAGACACAGACAAACACACACACATGCACACGCTTTAGAACTAAACAAGAGGCTTTGACCCCAATTAGAGATAATTACAAGAGCTACGTGATAATTAGCAACACAACAGCAACCTCACAGAAGCACCATTCTGTTACAAAACACATGGCGATTAAAGCACTAACTGTTGTTGGAGTCATTATGTAGTTTACAACCTTCCGTTTCCCATCTACCACACACACACACACACACCATGTATTTAGAGGCCTGAATGCTCTACAGAACTAGCTGAAGGACTTCCATTTTTGCCCACACCAGTAGTTCCTAAAAGTCATGACAATATATCATAAGCATTTTGTATTGATATTAATAACACCCACTATTGTTCCACTGTATGTGTATGCAGATGTCTGTGAGCTATAACTCTTACCAGTAAGCCTCTGATCATAAATATAGTTCATTATCTGTAGAAGATAGATAAAAACCAGTGAAACCTATCAGGAGAGGCCCTCCATATTCCATAATCATATTTCACATACCAATGACAGATATCTTCTCCTCTCAATGCAGGGTCTGAGCCTCACACACCCAAACACACTCACATGCGTGCATGCACACACACACACACACACACACACACACACACACACACACACACACACACACACACACACACTCAACCTATCAGCCAGTGATGTTGAAAAAACAATTGCTTATGGTGCAGCATCTCTTCTTTTCAAACTTGTGCATTCTTTGTTTTCTTTTCAGCCAAATTGAATATTGATTCAATCAGAAAACCTACTGCAGCGCCCAAAAGCACCTCATTGATGTACCAGACTGACGTTTTTCTTGAAGTGTGACATAATAACTACGTTATTCTAAAAGCAAAACACTCTTCTAAAATGCTGTTTTGTAAGGTACCCACTAAAAAAAATGTAGTTCATTACAATAAATACTCTGTCCCTGGTAGACCTATTGGGTCGGATTCCCAGTCGCAGAGTAGTCCTGAATACAATCAAATATTATATTGAGAACAATTTTTTGTCCTGCTCTGGACTAATCTGTGTCTGGGAAACATACCCATTATGCTCTAGAGACAATCTAATCCTGGATTATTAATAACTGGAAACTGTATGACATATCACTGTTATTAATCACTGAGATTATCATCTGGAGACTGGACTAGAGTAATGATTTAGGCCGCCCCGGGGTCAGTGCAAACAGTGGAGAACAGTTGGACACAAAAATAATGCAGTTTACAATATTTTCTATGCTAATTTAAAAGCTAGAATCCTTAGTCTCTACATGTGTTTTGGGATTTATAAATTCATGATATATTCTATTGTATGATATTTATACAATATAATATTGTATAAATGCTTCATGAGCTTAGCTCATCTCCTGTACTTGTAGATTGAACCAAAAGCTTGTTTCACTCCAATGTTTGTAAACAATGTAAATGTAAACAAACACTATGTTCGCTTCAAAACATGGTTTAAACTATCATTTTGATATCATGGATGGTCAGTCTTTGCATCCATAGCTCTGTCTATGAATTTGAGAGTGGTTACATTTCTCAAGGCACATATCCCTCAGCGTTATCCAAAACAGAGGCAGGTTGTCCACTTCGTAATTGTTACATAGGCGGACTCTAGTCTTAACTGTGGCAGCATTATAACAAAAGGCCTACGTTTGAAGTATGAGAATATAAAGACAACCACATTTATCCGCAGCTGACATCCGGCTTTGGTAACACTGTGAACAACACCATTGTCTTAATTTTTGTCAGCTCACAATATGTGTATTTTTCAATACATCACGGAATTAGTTTGAAATACTTATGACAAATGCGTATGTTTAATTATCTAACAAATTCAACGCCACTGATAGGAGCGCATTGTGTATCCTAATTCTACATACAACGTGTTCACCAGGGCTGCAATGATTAGTAATATACGTTTTGCAACGAAAATGAGACTTTCTACTGGACTAATTCAGGCAGGTCCCTCGCCGTTTCGGTTGGTTCCTAGTGAATACACCCAATGTTACGGGAAAATGGTAGGAACATTTCTTCTCGATTGCGTTTCATTTCGGACAATAATACAGCGTAAGGCCGGAAACATTAGACAGCGGAAAAGAAGCAAACTACATATTTTCAAAGTCGGCTATTTCGGAGATAACTTGCTAGCAGTCATGGCGAGCACAGATATATTTCAGACACAGTTATCCCAAATCATGGGGTTATTAGTTGAATCAACAGTTAGCGAGATGGGGCGACTTCTCGACGTGTGTGCTGCTGTTTTGGAGAATAAAGACAATCGTTTCCTGAAGAGAGAAATGGAGCGTGTGAATACAACCAACAAAGTGAGTGAGAAGTGCACCATCAAACCAATTATCTGTGATCAAACCGTAGAGATGGATAGAAGACTCAAGTTTATATATATATATATATATCTGCCACACTAGGGTTTGTGACTGCATGGGCAGCGCCATTGAGGCTGAAGCCACAACCCATAGGAAACCCCACGCAGGCTACATGGTGGAATCCTTCAATGTCACTGCCCATGCTAAATCGTCCTTTTGGCTACTAGAGGCCTCTGTCATTCTCTATGGATCAATTAAAAAAAAAAAAACATTTAGCTAGCTAACGTTAACCTATAACAGGGCTCTCTAACCCTGTTCCTGGAGCACTACCGTCCTGTGGGGTTTTCGCTCCAACCTTAATCTAGCGCTCCGGATTCTCATGTGAGTTACAACTGGGGTTGAAACGAAAACCTACACGAGGGTAAGTCTCCAGGAACAGAGTTGGATAGCCCTGGAATATATTTATTCAGATATGTTACAAACGAGGCAGGCAGTGAGTGTGTATTTTGAATGGTCAGTGACGGTGTCAGTAATTCAGTCAATTGTTGTTATTATTAATCTTTCAGATAAAGTTTGCATCATTCATGGAAGTGTTGAGTAAAAGCTCGATGGAGAAAATATCATTACTAATGACTGTGGATGAGATGGAGATGACAGCGGTGGAGAAGACTGGTGGAGAAGGCACAAGTGGTGGAGATGCAGTAAACTTGCTTAACCCAGACGTAAAATCACGTGTAATTATAATCTGTCCAGGAGATATTAGAGAAGCACTTGCGACTCAAAAAGGAGCCGTAAAGGGTGAGTCATTTGTGGTTGTTTTTACATTGATCGTTCATTTGTGGTTGTGGATGTTCCCATAAGAGAAAGTTAAAAGGACACAACAGTTGTATCTGTCCCATCAGAGTCTGTAGGAGCATTGGGAAATGCATAGAGAATGATAGAGAGATCGCTTTGCCTTCACATAGTATTCACACTCATTGACCGTAGCCACATTTTATTGTTACAGCCTGAATTTGAAAGATGCTCTATGAAGGAACCTCTCCACCATTTGCTGTTTACTAAAAAAATTAGAATAGTTTGCTTTATTTCAGTTTGTGACAAAACAAGCAAGTATAGTGTAAAGAATCATTGTACCACTAAAATATTGTATTTGCCGAAAGTATGAAGCAAAAACTGAACATAAGGTAAGCATAGAACATATTTGGTACCATGTTTCATGAATCGAAATAAAAGATCCCAGACATTTTCCATACGCACAAAAAGCTTATTGTTCTCAAATGTTGTAAACAAATTAGTTTACATCCCTATTAGTGAGTATTTCTCCTTTGCCAAGATAATCCATCCACCTGACAGCTGTGGCATATCAAGAAGTTGATTACACAGTATAACCATTACACAGGTGCACCCTGTGCCGAGGACAATAAAAGGCCACTCTAAAATGTGCAGTTTTGTCGCACAACACAATGCCACAGATGTCTCAAGTTTTGAGGGAGTGTGCAATTGGCATGCTGACTGCAGGAATGTCCACCAGAGCTATTGTCAGGGAATTGCATGTTCATTTCTCTACCATAAGCCACCTCCAATGTCATTTTGGAGAATTTAGCAGTACGTCCAGCCGGCCTCTCAACCGCTGACCACGTTTATGGAGTCATGTGGGTGAGTGGTTTGCTGATGTCAACCTTGTGAACAGAGTGTCCCATGGTGTGGTTATGGTATGGGCAGGCATAAGCTACGGACAGCTAACACTTGCATTGATGGCAATTTGAATGCACAGAGAGACAGTGACAAGATCCTGAGGCCCATTGTCGTGGGTCTGTACACAATTCCTGGAAGCTGAAAATGTCCCAGTTCTTCCATGACCTGCATACTCACCAGACATATCACCCATTGAGCATGTTTGGGATGCTCTGGATCGATGTGCACGACAGTGTGTTTCAGTTCCCTCCAATATCCAGCAAATAATTAAACCCTTCAGTTGATTGGACTTGAAAAGGTACTATGTCTATAAGGTCCCACTGTTGCAGTGGTGTGAAGTACTTAAGTAAAAAATACTTTAAAGTACTACTTAATACGTTTTTGGGGGGCATCTGTACTTTAATATTTATATTTTTGACAACTTTTACTTCACTACATTCATGCAGAAAATAATGTACTTTTTTACTCCATACATTTTCCCCTGACACCTAAAAGTACTTGTTACATTTGAATGCTTAGCAGGACAGAAAATGGTCCAATTCACACACTTATGGAGAGAACATCCCTGGTCATCCCTACTGCCGCTGATCTGATACACTCACTAAACAGAGAACGTCCCTGGTCATCCCTACTGCCGCTGATCTGATACACTCACTAAACAGAGAACATCCCTGGTCATCCCTACTGCCGCTGATCTGATACACTCACTAAACAGAGAACATCCCTGGTCATCCCTACTGCCGCTGATCTGATACACTCACTAAACAGAGAACATCCCTGGTCATCCCTACTGCCGCTGATCTGATACACTCACTAAACAGAGAACATCCCTGGTCATCCCTACTGCCGCTGATCTGATACACTCACTAAACAGAGAACATCCCTGGTCATCCCTACTGCCGCTGATCTGATACACTCACTAAACAGAGAACATCCCTGGTCATCCCTACTGCCGCTGATCTGATACACTCACTAAACAGAGAACATCCCTGGTCATCCCTACTGCCGCTGATCTGATACACTCACTAAACAGAGAACATCCCTGGTCATCCCTACTGCCGCTGATCTGATACACTCACTAAACAGAGAACATCCCTTTTCATCCCTACTGCCGCTGATCTGATACACTCACTAAACAGAGAACATCCCTGGTCATCCCTACTGCCGCTGATCTGATACACTCACTAAACAGAGAACATCCCTGGTCATCCCTACTGCCGCTGATCTGATACACTCACTAAACAGAGAACATCCCTGGCCATCCCTACTGCCGCTGATCTGATACACTCACTAAACAGAGAACATCCCTGGCCATCCCTACTGCCGCTGATCTGATACACTCACTAAACAGAGAACATCCCTGGTCATCCCTACTGCCGCTGATCTGATACACTCACTAAACACAAATGCTTAATTTGTAAATGATGTCTGAGCATTAGTGTACCGCTGACTATCTGTCAAATTAATTAAAAAATGTAAGGAATTTTACATTTTAAAACTTTTGATACTTAAGTATATTTAAAACCAAATACTTTTAGACTTTTACTCAAGTAGTATTTTACTGGGTGACTAACTTAATAGAAAATTAGTCAAGTAAAAGTGATCTTTACTTTCACGTACATTTACAATTGCATACTTTTCCCACCACTGCACAGTTAACTACATGTCAGATCAGAAACCATTTAAAAATATATATTTTACCTTTATTTAACTAGGCAAGTCAGTTAAGAACAAATTCTTATTTTCAATGACGGCCTAGGAACAGTGGGTTAACTGCCTGTTCAGGGGCAGAACGACAGATTTGAACTTGCAACCTTTCGGTTATTAGTCCAACGCTCTAACCACTAGGCTACCCTGCCGCCCCATGAAGTGAAAGGAGTTCTGAGACAGGATTGTGTCGAGGCACAGATCTGGGGAAGGGTACCAAGAAATGTATGCAGCATTGAAGGTCCCCAAGAACACAGTGGCCTCCATCATTCTTAAATAGAAGACATTTGGAACCACCTAAACTCTTCCTAGACCTGGCCACCTGGCCGCCTGGCCAAACGGAGCAATCGGGGGAGAAGGGCCTTGGTCTGGGAGGTGACCAAGAACCCGATGGTCACTCTGACAGAGCTCCAGTTCCTCTGTGGAGATGGGAGAACCTTCCAGAAGGACAACCACTTCTGCATACTCTACCAAATCAGGCCTTTATGGTAGAGTGGCCAGATGGAAGCCACTCTTCAGTGAAAGGCACATGACAGCCCACTTGGAGTTTGCCAAAAGGCACCTAAAGGACTCTCCGACCATGAAAAACAAGATTCTCAGGTCTGATGAAACCAAGATCGAACTCTTTATATATATATATGCCATTTAGCTGACGCTTTTATCCAAAGCGACTTACAGTCATGTGTGCATACATTCTACGTATGGGTGGTCCCGGGAATCGAACCCACTACCCTGGCGTTACAAGCGCCATGCTCTACCAACTGAGCCACAGAAGGACCACTTTGGCCAGAATGCCAAGCGTCATGTATGGCAGAAACTAGGCACCACTCAACACCTGGCCAATACCATCCCTACGGTGATGCATGGTGGTGGCAGCATCATGTTGTGGGGATGTTATTCAGCGTCAGGGAGACTAGTCAGGATCAAGGGAAAGATGAACGGAGCAAAATACAGAGAGATCCTTGATGAAAACCTGCTCCAGAGCGCTTTGGACTTCAGACTGGTGTGAACGTTCACCTTCCAACAGGACAACGACTCTAAGCACACAGCCAAGACAACGCAGGAGGGGCTTCGGGGGCAAGTCTCTGAATGTCCTTGAGTTACCCCAGCCAGAGCCCGCACTTGAACCCGATCCAACATCTCTGGAGAGACCTGATAATAGCTGTGCAGCAACGGTCCCCATCCAACCTGACAGCTTTTGAGGATTTACAGAGAAAAATGGGAGAATCTCCCTAAATATAAATCAAGTCAAATCCTATAAATGTACCAAGCTTTGTATTGTCATAGCCAAGAGGACTAGAGGCTGTACTCGCTGCGCCAAGCTTGTATTGTCATAGCCAAGAGGACTCGAGACTGTACTCGCTGCGCCAAGCTTGTATTGTCATAGCCAAGAGGACTCGAGGCTGCCAAAGGTGCTTCAACAAAGTACTGTGTAAATGGTCTGAATACTTATGTGATTTTTTTTTTGTAGTAAATGTGCAAAATAATTCTAGCCTTGTTTATGCTTTGTCGTTATGGGGAATTGATGAAGGGGGGAAAAAAAATATTTAATCAATTTTAGATTTAAGGCTGTAACGTAACAAAATGTGGAAAAAGTGAAGGGGTCTGAATGCATTGTAATTGATAGTGTAAAGACTGAAGCCTGTACAGAATACGCATATTCCAAGACATGCATCCTGTTTGCAACAAGGTATTAAAGTGATACCGCAACAAATGTGTCAAAGCAAGTAACCCTTTGTCTTGAATACAAAGTGATATGTTTGGTGCAAATACAACACATTACTGAGTTCCACATTTCTCAAGCATAGTGGTGTCTGCATTGTTTGTTTTTTTTTTAGTGTATGCTTGTAATTGTTAAGGACTGGGGAGTTAAGAGAGAGAAAAAAAGGAACGGAATACAGCCCAACCCTAGTGCATATTGACACCTAGATTGTGTTGTTTAAACGGGTATAAAGCCAAGGTTGGTGATTTTCCTGGAACATGCAGTTATGGAATGTTTGTTCACGAGTATAATTCATTGGCTGATCCCTCCTGATGACCCGAATGGAATCGTGATCCTTCCATAACCATAGGAAGTCCCACCCAGTTGACTACTTTAAAATGGTGGAAGCCCTTAATGGCATTGTCCATGCCAAAACGGGTTTTTATCCATTTAGAGTCGTCTATTTAACTCTATGGATGTTCCAAGTACAGTTTCCTATTCCTATAATAATAATATAATAATAATAATAATAATAATAAATGTAACATCAATTATATTACAACATTGTGTACATATTCTTGTTGCTACAGTTAAATAATTTGTGATCGAACGGCTTATGTAGTAAAATTTGTAATTGTGTTTTTTATTTTTTTACATTGTAGAAAAGTAGAGACTCGGAGCTAGAAAATGGTATATCATAGTAGAGACTCAGCTAGAAAATGGTATATCATAGTAGAGACTCAGCTAGAAAATGGTATATCATACACTACAGTTGAGGAACAATGGGAAAGTAATCCTGCTTTGAAAGTTGCTAAACTTGTAATCTCACTTTTGAGAAAATGGCCCTTGAATGTTTTAGTAAACCTACTGAGAGCTCTTCTTTGTCTACACCCATTCAGCACTGTTCACACCCTCTTAAGCCTTCGCCCCACCCATCTCTTTAAGGATTCACATGTGAGGCCATGTACTAAACAACCAAAGATTAAGACTGAGGGCTGTCTATTGGCAGTTGTAGCAGTGACATAATGAACATTCTATTGTTGTCTGAAATCATACTTGTCGTTATGAATATAAAGTATAAACCCAAAAAGTACAGGCTGCATGACATCACCTGCCTGGTGATCCAAAATAGCATAACTAGTGTATTTTAACACAAATAAACCACCCATTTAAAAATTCGGTATATGTCACTCTATCAAACCAGGCAACACTCTAAACAATATTTTGGTTAGTTTCTAGCTTGTTAGTTAGATGGCTAGCCAGATCAAACAATGACCATATCATATAGCTGACAGCATCTTCACTTTAGCTCATGTGTCTTCATTATTACAGGAAAATAAACTCACAACAATATCATTACTTACTGGTGAATGGTGAGCCAATTACAGAACGTAGCTTACGCGTGTGAGTGCGACGAGATAAAAGCAAAGCGTTCTACTGGAGAATTTTAGAACTTGGATTCAGGCCAATGAGACAAACGTTATAGCCTCATTTGAAGGCTATAACGTTTGGTGCAGATCATGTTCTACACATCACTGGTCTCTGGTAAACACATAGTATATAAAATTAAATGTTTATTTGTCACTTGTACAGGATACAGAAGGTGTGGTGAAATGATTACTTGCACGGCGGAGTCTTTTTGTTGTTGTTGTTGTTTGTTTAGACATGTAGCTAGCTAGCTAAACAATGAACCACAATCCCAACTCGTGACGTTGCTACCCTGCATTAATCTGCGGGTATCTAACCAACTAAGTTCAATGTTAGCTAGCTAGCTAACATTAGGCTATAACTAGCTATGCAAATGGCTCTTGGATACGTGTATAATCGTGTAGTAATATTATTTGTAACGTTAGCTAGCTAACAGTACGCTTTAACTTGAAATGAAAACAACTTTGTGGCAAAGATAAAACATATCTGAAAATGTAGCTCGCTAGACCATCTTACACATGGATGGAAACTTCTCCCTCTCTGTCACGATGTTTGAAGATGTAATCCAGAGACCGGTTATACAACAGCATTCTGTGTGTTCTCTTTTTTGACTCCGTCTGCACATTTGCAATCAATCGGCAGAATTTTCTGCATCTCCGTAGCTATCATACTCCTAATTCCACTGATTTCAAAACTCGGTCCTCCAGAAAGTGAAGAGCAACACTTTTGTAGTTCTACTACGTGATATCTTTTTTTAATTTTTTAAAGTTGCGCTCGAAAGGAGTACCTACACATACTGACCAGCTCATGTTATAGACACAAGTGTGCTACATGGCAGACCAATCAGAACTCATCTCTCGGCATGTCCAGCCCATCCATTATCGCAGCCAAGTATGGCGAGCGAGAAGGTTCCCCTCTTTTTCTGTGACTAAACCATCTAGGCTTCTAATATAACAATTGTATTTACAGATGGCATACAAGTTTGTTACTAAGGCAAATGAAAGTTAATATATTCCAGAATTATTCCAGAAATATTCAGAACACATTTTTGATGAAAAAATAACATTTATTTGCATTCAAATGCCTCTCCTGTGAAGTAGTGACGCGAGCCATATGCCTAGTTTCCTGAAACCAGTTACATCTCCGATTTTTCTTCCGCACAGCAACAACCACAATGATCTTCTCTGTTTTACAGACGAGGGATCTTCTGGGTCTGATAGTCAGGAGGATTACCTAGGCCTTGCCCCCTTGCCCTCACCTTCATCAGATGAGGAATGGCTCCCTGAGGTTGATCCCAGCCAGGGTGAGGACCTTGACCCTCAGGCACCATCTGCATCTAGGTTGAAGATACCCAGGTTAGGACAACCCTAATAATTCCATATGGTAGTTTTTGAAAATAAACACATTAAGCGCTGTTGCTAACTAGCATAGCTCCCTTTTTTTGATAAAAAAAAAAAAAAAGAATTCCTCTTTAATGCAAAGAGTTATGGGATATTAGAATCCTCTTGTCTTAACCTTTTTTCTCTTCAACCTAGATCTGCTTCGGACCCAGACAAACAAGACGCAGGTAGGGATGGCGATGATCAAGATGTCCAATGTGGAGATTCTGCAGACGCCGCCCACCAGGGGCCCCTCATCTGTGCCCACCAGGGGCCCCTCATCTGTTCCCACTGTGGAAAATGTTTCAAGGAGAAATGGTATCTGACGAGACACCTTCAGTCCCATACAAAATCTTACAGATGCGCTCATTGTGCGAAAGGTTTTAATCTGGCGAAACAGCTAGCAAAACATTCCATTAAACACCAAGAGAACACCTTCAGTTGTACCGATTGCGACGCGGTGTTTCGCCAGAAATGTACTTTACAGTCGCACAAAAAACGTCACAAAACGGAGAAAACGGTCACGTGCGCGGTTTGTGAAAAAAAGTTTGTAGGGGAAAGGCACAAGTGCATTGCAAAGCAGAGGACATTCAGCTGCTCTTCCTGTCCAAAGGTCTTAAAGACCAGAGAAGGATTGTCTTATCACCAGGGAACACACTCCGGAGAGAGGAAGTATTGCTGTGAGACATGCGGCAAAACGTTCTTCACCTCCGTGTCCTTAAAAACCCATATGATGACTCATAAAGAGAAGGATCATAGCTGTACTGTATGCAGCCAACCTTTCAACAATGGACACGCTCTCAGAAAGCACATGGTAGCCAGCCACCCTGGAGAAACGCCAGAGAAACGCTTCGTCTGCGACGTGTGTGGCAAATGTTTCGCCAAAAGAGACCATCTGTATAAACACATGAGGAGACACAAGGAAGAAAAACCCTTTTCTTGTGACGTTTGTGGCAAGAAGTTTCATTCTTCGGGTAATTGCAAAAGACACGAGATAACGCACACAGGTGAGAAACTATATCACTGTGACCTTTGTGGGAAAAGTTTTACCCAGTCCGGAACCCTAACCATACATAAACTAAACACGCACACAGACGGAGAAGAAAAGCCTTCTTTCAAGTGTGAGATTTGTGGGGAAGTTTTTCCAAGACGTTATACCCTAAAAAATCATATGGTGACTCACACGGGGAAGAAACCATGTCAATGTAGCGTTTGTGGGAAAGGGTTCTTCAGCAATCCTACTCTTAAAGCTCACATGCTCATTCACACAGGGGAGAAACCGTTTGAGTGTGATCAATGTGGGAAAAGGTTCACCCAGTCGAGTCATCTAAAATATCACGAGCGACATGTGCACACGGGTGTCAAACCATTCGTGTGTGACATCTGTGGGAAGGCCTATGCAAATAGACAGAATCTGAAACTCCACAAGTGCAGTGCTTCTGCGAAACAGTAGTCTGCGCAGTGCTTATGCTAAACGGTAGTCTGCGCAGTGCTTATGCTAAACGGTAGTCTGCGCAGTGCTTATGCTAAACGGTAGTCTGTGCAGTGCTTATGCTAAACGGTAGTCTGTGCAGTGCTTATGCTAAACGGTAGTCTGTGCAGTGCTTATGCTAAACGGTAGTCTGCGCAATGCTTATGCTAAACGGTAGTCTGTGCAGTGCTTATGCTAAACGGTAGTAATCTGGCGTCACAACTAGATAATTGTCACCCTGTCAATGAGCAATATACACTGCTCAAAATAATAAAGGGAACACTAAAATAACACATCCTAGATCTGAATTAATGAAATATTCTTATTGAATACTTTTTTCATTATATAGTTGAATGTGCTGACAACAAAATCACACAAATTATCAATGGAAATCAAATGTATCAACCCATGGAGGTCTGGATTTGGAGTCACACTCAAAATTAAAGTGGAAAACCACACTACAGGCTGATCCAACTTTGATGTAAACAAGTCCAAATGAGGCTCAGTAGTTTGTGTGGCCTCCACGTGCCTGTATGACCTCCCTACAACGCCTGGGCATGCTCCTGATGAGGTGGCGGATGGTCTCCTGAGGGATCTCCTCCCAGACCTGGACTAAAGCATCCGCCAACTCCTGGACAGTCTGTGGTGCAACTTGGCATTGGTGGATGGAGCGAAACATGATGTCCCAGATGTGCTCAATTGGATTCATGTCTGGTCTGTGGTCCCCACCTGCAGAACCGCTCCTTTATTGGTGGTGTCTTGCTAATTGCCTATAATTTCCACCTGTTGTCTATTCCATTTGCACAACACCATGTGAAATTTTGTCAATCAGTGTTGCTTTCTAAGTGGACAGTTTGATTTCACAGAAGTGTGATTGACTTGGAGTTACATTGTGTTGTTTAAGTGTTCCCTTTATTTTTTTGAGCAATATATTTTTGAATGGACTCATTCCATGCTCCTCCACGTGAAGGGGAAAATACAACAAAAACTAACCAGGTTTCCATCCAACCTTTTAATGCCGGTAAATTGCATAAAGTGCACAGTGACGAGCTTGATGCTCCTTTCCAATAAATATTGAGGGTCTTATTCTGGTGACTTGATGATCGATGCTTGGCTGCCGTTTTGACAAATAAAAATGATCTCACTCTTTTGTCCATAATAATGTCATCATGTAGACGATACCCGCACTGTATCTGTGAGCTGGATGCTAGTGCAGACGTGCCAAGACCAGAGTGGGCACATTCACTATAGTCAGCAGAGTTGAAAAGAAGATGGAATCCCATTTAACTTTTTTTATTTTTTTTTATTCGTTAACGTTACATTGGAATTTAAGCGGAAAAGTTATTATGCTCACTGTGTCCATCATGCACATTCTTTTATCCTCAACAAGTCAATTTATAGAAACTCATCCCAGGTAGTAAAAATATGAAGATTGTTTTTATGCAGATTTTTAGAATATTCGCATTTAAATTCTGTCTCCAATTGGATGGAAACCTTGCTATTTTAAGGGAAATAATCTGTGTATATTTTTTTTAATCTGCTTTGAGTGTCTATTGTCATGACTGGACTCCATTCTGTGTCGGGCTGGTAGTCGTTTAGCACCAGACAGAGCCGTGCAGTGGCTAGCTCCCATCACAATGTCCTTGTGAATGTATTGATCCTGCTGCATCTAATTGGAGACCTTCATATTGTTAGGAGTCTGTTGATTGATCGTCTACTCATTATCAATCAATAGACGAGCTCATTTTCCAACGTCATCCGGTCACCAGGTCTTTATGATTAAAAAAATTATTTGACCTTTTTTACTTTTATCTAGATGAGATCAATGTGTTTTTTTTGTTTTTATTTTATTTTTGCTCTCAAATAGCAGTGAAATCAAATGACAGAATTTGTGATTTTTACCCCTAGCATAGTTGCTTCTGCTTTAAATGCAAATATTCTGTATTTTAAATAAATAAACAAATTAGCATCTGTGTATTTTGTTCTTGTGTCTCTTCTCCAAGCCACTCTGTATTAAAATTACCATCAGCATGTCTGAGCTCTCTGGCATCATATTATTTTACATTTTAGTCATTGAGCAGCCTCTTATCCAGGGTGACGTAGTGCATTCATCTTAATAATGTAGGTGGGACAAACACACCTCGGTCATAAACCATGTTTCCATCCACAGTTTTGTGATTATAGTAATATGTAAAACTGGAACTCTTATCTGTCAGCATTCATAAAATTGTACCAAAGCGTCCTGTTTCCATCATCTGTTGTGATTTATATATATATATATAATTACAATTTTATGAATGCTGACAGATAAGAGTTCCAGTTTGACATGGTGGGATCTTTTTGTAACCAGGTTATCATCTAACCTTTATTTTGCGAGTAAAGGAAGTCCGATAAGCATGTCACCATCCAATAGTTTACAGTGACTTCAGAAAGTATTCAAACCCCTTATTCCACATTGTTACAGCTGGAATTCAAAATGTATTTAAACAAGAATTCTTGTCCATCTACACACAATTCCCCATAATGACAAGGGGGAAAATGTTTTTTAGGAATTTTTGCAAGTGTATAGGAAATTAAATACACTATATATACAAAGTATGTGGATTTGGCTATTTTAGCCACACCTGTTTCAGGCAGGTGTATAGAATCAAGGAGCACACCGCCATGCAATCTCCATAGACAAACACTGGCAGTAGAATGGCCTGTACTGAAGAGCTCAGTGACTTTCAACGTGGCACCGTCATAGGATGCCACCTTTCCAACAAGTCAGTTGGTCAAATGTCTATCCTTGCTAGAGCTGCCCCGGTCAACTAAGTGATGTTATTGTGAAGTGAAAACATCTAGGAGCTACAACTGCTCAGCTGCGTAGTGGTAGGCCACACAAGCTCACAGAACTAATGTCAGTTCCATTGTGGACATTTCCCTGAAATGAGGTGTTGGCCTACCACGGCTAAGGGCTGTGTCCTAAGAACAGCTATTGGCCGTAGTATATTGGCCATATACCACACCACCTCTGGTCTTTTATTGCTTACTTATAGCCGTCAAAACAAGTTAAATTCGACATCTATTGATCGAAAATGATCTGGGAAGTTTAATAAGGGCAAATTCTTTTCTCTTGAGACATGCAGTGCATTCAGAAAGTATTCAAACCCTCTTTTGACTTTTTTTGTGTTACGTTATGCAATGTTTCATCGTGCTCATGCGCACCATCTAGTGCTCGTTCGACTTTTGAATCGGATTTCGGATTTGACACCATATTAAATCAAATATAATTTTATTGGTCACACAATTAGCAGATGTTTTTGCGGGTGTAGCGAAATGCTTGTGTTCCTAGCTCCAACAGGGCAGTAGTATCTAACTAAATGCTTGTGTTCCTAGCTCCAACAGGGCAGTAGTATCTAACAATTCACAACAATACACACATCTAAAAGTAAAAGAATGGAATTAAGAAATATATAAATATTGGGATGAGAAATGTTGGAGTGCCATTAACTAAATATAGTATATACATATGAAATTAGTAAAACAGTATGTAAACATTAAAGTGCCCAGTGATTCCATGTCTGTGTACAGTTGAAGTCGGAAGTTTACATACACCTTAGCCAAATACATTTAAACACAGTTTTTCACAATTCCTGACATTTAATCCAAGTAAAAATCCCCAGTTTTCGGTCAGTTAGGATCACCACTTTATTTTAAGAATGTGAAATGTCAGAATAATAGTTGAATGATTTATTTCAGCTTTTATTTCTTTCATCACATTCCCAGTGGGTCAGAAGTTTACACACACGCAATTAGTATTTGGTAGCATTGCCTTTAAATGGTTTAACATGGGTCAAACGTTTCAGGTAGCCTTCCACAAGCTTCCCACAATAAGTTGGGAGAATTTTGGCCCATTCCTCCAGAGAGCTGGTGTAATTAGGTCAGGTTTGTAGGCCTCCTTGCTCGCACACACTTTTTCACATTTTCTGTAGGATTGAGGTCAAGGCTTTGTGATGGCCATTCCAATACCTTGACTTTGTTGTCCTTAAGCTGTTTTGCCACAACTTTGGAAGTATGTTTGGGGTCATTGTCCATTTGGAAGACCCATTTGCGACCAAGCTTTAACTTCCTGACTGATGTCTTAAGGTGTTGCTTCAATATATCCACACAATTGTCCTCCCTCGTGATGCCATCTATTTTGTAAAGTGCACCAGTCCCTCCTGCTGCAAAGCACCCCCATAACATGATGCTGCCACCCCCGTGCTTCAAGCCTCCCCCTTTTTCCTCCAAACATAACGATGGCCATTATAGCCAAACAGTTCTAATTTTGTTTGATCAGACTAGAGGACATTTCTCCAAAAAGTACAATCTTTGTACCCGTGTGCAGTTGCAAACCGTAGTCTGGCTTTTTTATGGCGGTTTTGGAGCAGTGGCTTCTTCCTTGCTGAGCAGCCTTTCAGGTTATGTCGATATAGAACTCGTTTTACTGTGGATATAGACACTTTTGTACCTGTGTCCTCCAGCATCTTCACAAGGTCCTTTGCTGTTGTTCTGGGATTGATTTGCACTATTCGCACCAACGTATGTTCATCTCTAGGACACAGAACGCACCTCCTTCCTGAGCGGTATGACGGCTGCGTGGTCCCATGGTGTTTATACTTGCGTACTATTGTTTGTACTGATGAATGTGGTACCTTCAGGCGTTTGGAAATTGCTCCCAAGGATGAACCAGACTTGCGGAGGCCTACAATTGTTTTTCTGAGGTCTTGGCTGATTTCTTTTGATTTTCCCATGATGTCAAGCAAAGAGGCACTGAGTTTGAAGGTAGGACTTGAAACAGATCCACAGGTACACCTCAAATTATGTCAATTAGCTTATCAGAAGATTCAAAAGCCATGACATCATTTTCTGGAATTTTACAAGCTGTTTAAAGGCAGTCAACTTAGTGTATGTAAACTTCTGACCCACTGGAATTGTGATACAGCGAATTATAAGTGAAATAATATGTCTGTAAACAATTGTTGGAAAAATGACTTGTGTCATGCACAAAGTAGATGTCCTAGCCGACTTGCCAAAACTATAGTTTGTTAACAAGAAATGTGTGGAGTGGTTGAAAAACTAGTTTTAATTACTCCAACCTAAGTGGATGTAAACTTCCCACATCAACTGTACATAGGGCAGCAGCCTCCAAGGTGCAGGGCTGAGTAACCGGGTGGAAGCCGGCTAGTTATGGCTATTTAACAGCCTGATGGCCTTGAAGCTGTTTTTCAGTCTCTCCGTCCCAGCTTTGATGCACCTGTACTGACTTTTCCTGGATGATAGCGGGGTTAACATGGCTCGGGTGGTTGATGTCCTTGATGATCTTTTTGGCTTTCCTGTGACATCGGGTGCTGTATGTTTCCTGGAGGACAGGTCGTGTGCACCCGGTGATGCGTTGGGCAGACCGCACCACCTTCTGGAGAGCCCTGCGGTTGCTGGAGGTGCAGTTGCCATACCAGGAGGTGATACAACCCGACAGGATGTTCTCAATTGTGCATCTGTAAAAGTTTGAGGGTCTTAGGGGCCAAGACAAATTTCTTCAGCCTCCTGAGGTTGAAGAAGTGCTGTTGCGCCACCTTCACCACACTGTCTATGTCAGTGGACCATGTCAGTGATGTGTACGCCGAGGAACATTTTCACCTTCTCCACTGCGGTCCCATGGATGTGGATGTGCTCCCTCTGCTGTCTGAAGTACACAATCGGCTTCTTTGTTTTGTTGAGGGAGAGGTTATTTTCCTGGCACCAGTCCGCCAGGGAGCTCACCTCCCTGTAAACTGGTAATCAGGCCTACTCCTATTGTCTGCAAACTTCATGATTGAGTTGGAGGTGTGCGTGGCCATGCAGTCATGGGTGAACGCAGAGTACAGGAGGGGGCGGAGCACGCACCCTTGTAGGGCCCCTGTGTTGCGCATCTACGTAATGGTGTCGTGTCCTACCTTCACCACCTGGGTGCGGCCCGTCAGGAAGTCCAGGACCCAGTTGCACAGGGTGGGGTTCAGACCCAGGGCCCCAAGTTTAATGATGAGCTTGGAGGGTACTATGGTGTTGAAGGCTGAGCTATAGTCAAAGGAACAGCATTCTTACATAGGTATTTCTTCTTGTCTAGATGGAATAGGGGAGTGTGCAGTGTGATGGCGATTGCATCTTCAATGGATGGGGTGGTATGCAAATTAAAGTAGGTCTAGGGTGTCAGGTAATGTGAGTGATGATGTAGTGAGCTCCAGCTAACAGATAGCAGATACAGTGCTGGTGCAGACTACTACTACATCATGAGATTATGGACAAAGGAGACAGATTATTTTTATTAGTCAAACGGCAGCCAAGCATCGATCATCATGTCATCATGAGTAAGATTTATTTTTTATTTTGGAAAGGAGTCATTGATTCATTTTTTGAGGTATTTGAGTTGTTAGAAACATGAATACTTAAATACATTTCATCAATCTTACATGATTTCCAATTATTATTTCTTAATTCAATCGTGTTTGAGTAACACAAGTAAATATGTAATAATCACTTCAAGTAAAAAATAATCTGTTTCCATTAGGTGTAGCCTAACTACTGTCCAACATCGAATTAAGTATATATTATTAGCACCTTTACCACTCTGAAATTCACAATTGATTTCATCTCTAGCCTAACATCTACTCCGATTTCAGAGCACTCTCGTCTGTGTGCCAGACTGCAGAATAACTGATGAATTTATAAACGCTCAACACCTGTTGAATATGGCCGGTGTCAGTAAACTTTGGCAAAAAAAGCCACCACCATTTATTGCATAATTAATTTTATTGGCGCAAAAAGATCCCACCATGTAGGGTGTGTTCCTAAATTAAATCTGGAGTGCCAGAGTGCCATCTGGCTGTAAATTCAGCACGGTCAGATTGTCCATTCATAAAGCATTGGACCCTTCAGAGGGCACACTGGATTCTCTGGCTGAAGAGTAGGCTTGATCCGAGCATTCTGACCTCACAACTGCGGTCAAGCACCCAGGCTGACGGGCTAACTTGCTAGCTACTTACAGACACAAATTACTCAGCCCATTTTACTCGCCCTAGCAGAACCGGTTAGGCTGTTTTCATGTTATCCAGAGCGTTGATGGCTAAATGTGACGCTTGCAACAATTTAATTGCGCTTTTTTGCCGATGTTTACTGACGCAGAGTGAATAAATTATATGTCGGCATATATAAAATTGTACCGAAACAACCTGTTTCCATCACAGATATCGTGATTATTTTTTTGTATACAGTATGACTTTACTCGCATAAAAACTGGATGGAAACGTGACTACTGACAGTCAATAAACAAAGTAGACTACCCAGCTGCTATTGATTGCATTGGTGTTTATGGGAGACACCCAGTTAACGAGACCGCAATTGACACTTTTATTTCAACAGCAAACACTGCCTGAGTGAACTATCTTCATTTATCCGCCATTTTGATTAAATTATATGAAACGTTCTGTCATTGGACATTTCGAATTATATCAAACATGCATCTTCGTTGATTGGCCAATGATACACGTAAACGTTGTCGTTTTACGTACGGTTCTGTAGCCTATCACAGCGCACGTTTGTCTAAGAGCGGGACGTTCCAAAGGGGAGAGGAAAGTTCTGCAAATCCATCTTTGTTTTCATTTGACTCGAAGATGTTGGTGTCCTTTTCAGATTCACCTCTTAGTCAAATTAACAGATACACATAGTTATAATGAACTTTTAGTGAAAAAATATAAATGAACTCTATGGGGGTAAGTGTAATTTACTTAATGTAACTAAATTCAAATGTCTCGATACGTTTAGCAAGCTAACCAGTTAGCCAACCGTAACTCAAACGAGGACGCTCGGTTGTTACGGTTACCAAGACAAGCGATTTAAATATGCAAATCTGGTAAATTTATTTTTGAAAAGTGGAAGTCAGTTGGAAGTACATTACTGTTGTCAATTTTACTATAGTCAGTAAAATTGACAAAATATCAGCTAACGTTATCTAGTTAGCTAACTTCTTTAGCTACTGTTAATGCCTGTTAGCAAACAACATGTTGACAAGTTAGATACATTAGATAATTATCGCGGGCTTCTAGGTAGCTAACATTTGACCATTCAAATGGATGGTAGATGTTAGTCAATATGAGTGCATAACGTTACATTTTCGTGCATATATTTTCATATTGTCATCTAAAGGCATTGTAGTGCAGACACTACTAGCATTGGTGGTGGAACATTGTTTCATAAAGAAAGTATGCGTATACTTTCCCTGTTGTTTTTCACCATTAAATCGAGTTAAGGAAGAAATCGACGCATTTGCAGCTGAATATAAGGTTTATTTATGAACGGTCCACGGGAGATCCGATTGTATAACCAGTTGAATACTATGTCTTTGGACTGTAAGATGACATGACTAACTCCATCTACAGGCCTTTGGGCTATTCACGAAATCCTCTTGTCTAAACGCAAATACGCCTTTTACTCGATACAGTTTTGGAAACATTTATAACTTTTTAACATTCATATACGCGAGAAATAATGTTTCAAATTCAAAATATACAGTTAATGTTCACAGTTTAGTAAAGTTGTATTCTGGTTGCACAACGCAGAGGGCTCCACATTGACATGCTTGGTTGACGGTAGGTGAAGGTGGGAGGTCCTGTATAAACACAAACTTACTTCCTTGACAACTTCTTTCGGGTGCAACCAGGATGCAACTTTGCTTAACCATGTACATTTAGCTGTCTTTTGTATTTGAAAGATTATTTTCACTGTTAACTTCCAGATGTTTCTAAAAACGTATTGCAAGTGAGGATTATTAACGTTTCTAATTGTAGTGGGATTGTAGTTCACATGGTCCCAGCTGCCCTCCATACAATCAGCTGATAACCCAAAAGGGTGTATGCTGGAAGCACCTTTGTGTTTTTGAGAGCTACTTGTTGCTAAGCTTATTTGCTCTAACAGGAAAGACTGAGATCATATCACGTCTCATCAATTTCATGATAGCTACAACTAGCTAACAATATTTTTGTCATTTTGCAGACATGGTAAACTCAAACACTGACTTCAAACCAAGAATCTAAGAACAAACCAAGTTACTGTTTTATATAGTGAGTCAGAAGATGGAGGAGTTGTACACCCTTGAGAGGGAGGTCGGACGAGGCAGTTACGGGGTGGTCTTCGAGGGCCACATGGCTAAAACAGGCGAGCGGGTTGCCATAAAACGCCTGCCCTGCAGTAGCCCAGAGTACATCGAGCTTTACCTCCAGGAGCTGTGGGCTATGAGAGCCACGGCCAAGAACCACCCCAATGTCATCGCCCTCCATGGCTGCCTGCTGCAGACCGGACCCAAGACCCTGCAGCCCCTCAGGCCAGGCAGGCTGCCTCTGGACCTGGTGGAGAGCGCCCTAAAAGGGAGCATGGTGGGGATAAAGCAGAGCCAGGAGGAGAAAAGGACTAAGTCAGACTCCTCCCAGTCTAAAACTAAGAACAGAACTAACTCAGGTGGTCTCTTCAGAACCAAGAGCAGATTGAGAACTAACTCCGAGTCAGACTTCTTCATGTCCAAATCCCAGGAATCAACTAACTCTGACTTATCCATGTCCAAAACGCCTGTGAGGAAAATTTCTGGCCACTCCAGGCACAGAAAGAGACCAGCCCCCACAGGAGAGAAGGAGAACCATGGTCCCAGGCGCTGCTTGGCCCTGTGGCTGGTGATGGAGTACTGTGATGGGGGAGACCTGAACCACTACCTGTTGTCCAGACCTCCAGGAAGCAAGAGGAACCACAGTGTGGTCCAGCAGCTAAGCTCAGCCATGGCCTTCCTTCACCGCCTCCGTATCGTACACAGAGACCTTAAGCCAGACAACGTGCTTGTCTGTCTCACACCTAACGGGCCTCTCATCAAGGTAGGTGCACCAAAATTCAAAGGGAAGGGAAAGGGGTGTGCGCGTGCTAAGAAGATGAACACTTCAGTGTAACCACGGTCCCAACTGAACACTTCAGTGTAACTAAATCAAATTTTATTTGCCGAATACTACCTTACCGTGCTTACTCACAAGGCCTTAACCAACAACAATGCAGTTAAAGAAATATACTTAAGAAAATATTTACTAAATTAACGAAAGTAAAATACAAGATGAAGTTACACAATAAAATTACATAACAATGAGGATATAAACCTTGGGTACCGGTACTGAGTCAATGTGCAGGGGTACAGGTTAGTTGAGGTAATATATACATGTAGGTAGAGGTAAAGTGACTGCATAGATAATAAACAGTGAGTAGCAGCAGTGTAAAAACAAAGGATGGGAGTTGTCAATGTAATTAGTCCTGTGGCCATTTGATTAATTGTTCACCAGTTAAGAAGCTGTTAAGGAGCCTTTTAGACCTAGAATTGGTGCTCCGGTACTGCTTTCCATGCGGTAGCAGAGAGCACAGTCTATGACCTTCCTCTGACACTGTTGTGCGCTCTTCACGACTGTCTTGGTGTGTTTGGGCCATGATAGTTTGTTGGTGATGTGGACACCAAGGAACTTGAAACTCTCGACCCGCTCCACTTCAGCCCTGTCGATGTTAACAGAGGCCTGTTGGGCCCTCCTTTTCCTGTAGTTCAGGATCATCTCCTTTTGCCTCGATGACATTGAGGGAGAGATTGTTATCCTGGCACCACACTGCCAGGTCTCTGACCACCTCCCTATAGGCTGTCTCATCGTTGTTGGTGGAGTTGTGCCTGGCCACGCAGTCGTGGGTGAACGGGGAATACAGGAGACGACTAAGCACGCATCCCTGAGGATGCGTTGAGGATCAGCATTGCGGATGTGTTCTTTCCTACTCTTACCACCTGAGGGCGGCCCGTCAGAAAGTCCAGGATCTAGTTGAAGAGGGAGGTGTTTAGTCCCACGGTCCTTAGTGATGAGCTTTGTGGGCACTATGGTGTTGAACTATGTTTATTTATTTATTTTTTAATTTTTACCCCTTTTTCGTGGTATCCAATTGTTTTGATAGCTACTATCTTGTCTCATCGCTACAACCCCCGTATGGGCTCGGGAGAGACGAAGGTTGAAAGTCATGCGTCCTCCGATACACAACCCAACCAAGCTGCACGGCTTCTTAACACAGCGCGCATCCAACCCGGAAGCCAGCCACACCAATGTGTCGGAGGAACCCCGCTGTGCACCTGGAAACCTTGGTTAGCGCGCATTGCGCCCGGCCCGCCACAGGAGTCGCTGGTGAGCGATGAGACAAGGGTATCCCTACCGGCCAAACCCTCTCTAACTCAGACGACGCTAGGCCAATTGTGCGTCGCCCCACGGACCTCCCGGTCGCGGCCGGTTACGACAGAGCCTGGGCGCGAACCCAGAGTCTCTGCTGGCACTGCAGCGCCCTTAACCACTGCGCCACCCCGGAGGCTGTCGATGCACTTATTGATGAAGACGGTGACTGAGGTGGTATACTCCATGCTGTTGGGATGAATCCCGGAACATATTCCAGTCTGTGCTAGCAAAACAGTCCAGTAGCGTAGCATCCGTGTCATCTGACCACTTCCGTATTGAGAAAGTCATTTGTACTTCATGCTGTAGTTTTTGCTTGTAAGCAGGAATCGGGAGGATGGAATTATGGTGAGATTTTCCAAATGGAGGGAGAGCTTTGTCCGTGTCTCTGTGGAGTAAAGGTGGTCTAGAGTTTTTTTTTTTTTTTTTTTTCTGGTTGCACATGTGACATGCTGGTAGAAATGAGGTAAAACAGATTTCAGTTTACCTGCATTAAAGTCCCCGGCCACTAGGAGCACCGCTTCTAGATGAGCATTTTCTTGTTTGCTTATGGCCTTATACAGCCGGTTGAGTGTGGTCTTAGTGCCAACATTGGTTTGTGGTGGTAAATAGACTGCTCCGAATAATATAGATGAGAACTCTCTTGGTAGATACACTACCTCAGGCGAGCAGTACCTCAATACTTTTTAAATATTAGACATTGCGCACTTTGTCCCGCTGATGCACTGTCATGGTCATTTCCTGTATTACTAAGTGAAAGGAGAGTTTACAAACCACACACAAGTCAGAGTTATACTTTAAACTTCATCTTTTAATAATATGAGCTTCACCATAGCCCTGTGACTCTCAGATCAATTCAGTGTCTATAAATGAATTCTGAGAGAGTCAACATAATGGCAACTGAGATCTTTTATCGCAAAGATCCACCCCCTAGTCGACATGACAAACCACAGATAATAGGAACTGTTCACAAAGAAAGACTTTTACTTGAGAGAGGAGTATCCCATAGCCAGACAGCATTAGCTATAAATTATTGTTCAGTTTGCTCTCCTTAAATGAGGTTCTAATCTCGTTCTTGGTACTTCATATTACCAAAACATTACCTCATCCAATGGCATATATCAATCGTCAATTCCAGATATTCCCATCTCAAATACAACCCACCCCTGGACAAACTCTGAGAGGAGTGAGCCTCTAGGTCATATACTAGGTCAAGATAAGTTTCAACATCAGAGGGGACATACAATGGTTTCAGAAACTGCCATACTCCTCCCCCCAATGGGAAAAGGAGGGAGTGACTGGAGTACAGACATTGTGGAGCCCTTCACATGGTTTAACATATACACTCACATATGAAGACAATCCTGACCTCTCCCCTCTCAGGGCCCCAAGGGACTTTTTCCACATAAGCATATTATGAAAGTAAATAAAACGTCTTACTTATCAATGTTACCTAACTAATTCTGATTCAGCCATGACAGCACGGAAACCCAGCCAGCGCTATATTATCCGTGTCTTCATTCAGCTACTACCCGGTGAAACATAAGATATTACAGTTTTTAATGTCCCATTGGTAGGATAGTCTCGACCATAGATCATCCAGTTTATTCTCCAGTGAGTGCACGTTGGCCAATAGAACCGATGGTAGTGGTGATTTACTAATTCGCCTCCGAATCCTCACAAGGCACCCCAAACATTCTCCCTCTGTATCTCCGCCTTTTCTTCATGCGAATGACTGTGTATTTGGGCCTAGTCTCCGGAAAGCAGTATATCCTTTGCGTCGGACTCATTAAAGGAAAAAATCTTTGTCCAGTTTGAAGTGAGTAATCGCTGTTCTGACATCCAGAAGCTTATTTTGGTCATAAGAGATGTTAGCAGCAACATTTATGTACAAAATAAATTGGAAACAACGCAGTAAAAAAAACGACTAAATAATACGGTTGGTTAGGAGCCCGTAAAACGGCAGCCATCCCCTCCGGCCCCATGACATGTAGGGTCCTACATATAGGGACAGAGATGATGCAATCCCCTCCGGCCCCATGACATGTAGGGTCCTACATATAGGGACAGAGATGATGCAATCCCCTCCGGCCCCATTACATGTAGGGTCCTACATATAGGGACAGAGATGATGCAATCCCCTCATTACATGTAGGGTCCTACATATAGGGACAGAGATGATGCAATCCCCTCATTACATGTAGGGTCCTACATATAGGGACAGAGATGATGCAATCCCCTCATTACATGTAGGGTCCTACATATAGGGACAGAGATGATGCAATCCCCTCATTACATGTAGGGTCCTACATATAGGGACAGAGATGATGCAATCCCCTCCGGCCCCATTACATGTAGGGTCCTACATATAGGGACAGAGATGATGCAATCCCCTCATTACATGTAGGGTCCTACATATAGGGACAGAGATGATGCAATCCCCTCCAGCCCCATTACATGTAGGGTCCTACATATAGGGACAGAGATGATGCAATCCCCTCATTACATGTAGGGTCCTACATATAGGGACAGATATGATGCAATCCCCTCCGGCCCCATTACATGTAGGGTCCTACATATAGGGACAGAGATGATGCAATCCCCTCCGGCCCCATTACATGTAGGGTCCTACATATAGGGACAGATATGATGCAATCCTCTCCGGCCCCATTACATGTAGGGTCCTACATATAGGGACACAGATGACGCAATCCCCTCCGGCCCCATAAGATGTAGGGTCCTACATATAGGGACACAGATGACGCAATCCCCTCTGGCCCCATTATAACACCGTTGTACTGAACACCAGTGTAGCCACGGTCCCAATTGAAAAGTACATAGAACATTTCTTACAGTTTGTCTACTAAAAGGGTGAAAGGGTTTTAACAGCCAAACACAGACAGTTAATTTAAATCCTCAGCTTGATACTGTACCAATTATTCACCTTCTTCAATCTTCCATTCCACACTATCTTCCTTTAGGTGGCTGACTTTGGCCTGAGTAAGATGAGCGTTGAGGAGGGCCATGGGGTGGAAGGAGACACCAGTCTGACCAGACAGCACTTCTCCTCTACGTGTGGCTCTGACTTCTACATGGCACCAGAGGTGTGGGGTGGCCTCACCTACACAGCCCAGGCAGACATCTTCTCCCTGGGGGTGATGTTCTGGGCCGTCCTGGAGAGACTCACCTTCCTGGAGGAGGGCTCCACACAGGAACAACTGGGTGAGTTGGAGGGAGGGAGGGAGGGCTCCACACAGGAGCAACTGGGTGAGTTGGAGGGAGGGAGGGAGGGCTCCACACAGGAGCAACTGGGTGAGTTGGAGGGAGGGAGGGAGGGCTCCACACAGGAACAACTGGGTGAGTTGGAGGGAGGGAGGGAGGGAGTGAGGGCTCCACACAGGAACAACTGGGTGAGTTGGAGGGAGGGAGGGAGTGAGGGCTCCACACAGGAGCAACTGGGTGAGTTGGAGGGAGGGAGGGCTCCACACAGGAACAACTGGGTGAGTTGGAGGGAGGGCTCCACACAGGAGCAACTGGGTGAGTTGGAGGGAGGGAGGGAGTGAGGGCTCCACACAGGAACAACTGGGTGAGTTGGAGGGAGGGAGGGCTCCACACAGGAGCAACTGGGTGAGTTGGAGGGAGGGAGGGAGGGCTCCACACAGGAGCAACTGGGTGAGTTGGAGGGAGGGAGGGAGGACTCCACACAGGAACAACTGGGTGAGTTGGAGGGAGGGAGGGCTCCACACAGGAACAACTGGGTGAGTTGGAGGGAGGGAGGGCTCCACACAGGAACAACTGGGTGAGTTGGAGGGAGGGAGGGAGGGCTCCACACAGGAGCAACTGGGTGAGTTGGAGGGAGGGAGGGAGGGCTCCACACAGGAACAACTGGGTGAGTTGGAGGGAGGGGAGAGGGCTCCACACAGGAGCCACTGGGTGAGTTGGAGGGAGGGGAGGGCTCCACACAGGAACAACTGGGTGAGTTGGAGGGAGGGAGGGCTCCACACAGGAACAACTGGGTGAGTTGGAGGGAGGGAGGGCTCCACACAGGAACAACTGGGTGAGTTGGAGGGAGGGAGGGCTCCACACAGGAGCAACTGGGTGAGTTGGAGGGAGGGAGGGCTCCACACAGGAACAACTGGGTGAGTTGGAGGGAGGGAGGGCTCCACACAGGAGCAACTGGGTGAGTTGGAGGGAGGGAGGACTCCACACAGGAACAACTGGGTGAGTTGGAGGGGGAGGGGAGGGAGGGAACAACTGGGCTCCAGGAGGGACACACAGGAACAACTGGGTGAGTTGGAGCAACAGGAAAGCAACTGGGTGAGTTGGAGGGAGGGGAGGGAGGGCTCCACACAGGAGCAACTGGGTGAGTTGGAGGGAGGGAGGACTCCACACAGGAACAACTGGGTGAGTTGGAGGGAGGGAGGGAGGGCTCCACACAGGAACAACTGGGTGAGTTGGAGGGAGGGAGGGCTCCACACAGGAACAACTGGGTGAGTTGGAGGGAGGGAGGGAGGGAGGGAGGGCTCCACACAGGAACAACTGGGTGAGTTGGAGGGAGGGAGGGCTCCACACAGGAGCAACTGGGTGAGTTGGAGGGAGGGAGGGAGGGAGGGCGGGCTCCACACAGGAGCAACTGGGTGAGTTGGAGGGAGGGAGGGCTCCACACAGGAACAACTGGGTGAGTTGGAGGGAGGGAGTGCTCCACACAGGAGCAACTGGGTGAGTTGGAGGGAGGGAGGGCTCCACACAGGAACAAATGGGTGAGTTGGAGGGAGGGAGAGCTCCACACAGGAAAAACTGGGTGAGTTGGAGGGAGGGAGGGAGGACTCCACACAGGAACAACTGGGTGAGTTGGAGGGAGGGAGGGCTCCACACAGGAGCAACTGGGTGAGTTGGAGGGAGGGGAGGGAGGACTCCACACAGGAGCAACTGGGTGAGTTGGAGGGAGGGAGGGCTCCACACAGGAACAATTGGGTGAGTTGGAGGGAGGGAGGGCTCCACACAGGAACAACTGGGTGAGTTGGAGGGAGGGAGGGCTCCACACAGGAACAACTGGGTGAGTTGGAGGGAGGGAGGGAGGGAGGACTCCACACAGGAACAACTGGGTGAGTTGGAGGGAGGGAGGGCTCCACACAGGAACAACTGGGTGAGTTGGAGGGAGGGAGGGCTCCACACAGGAACAACTGGGTGAGTTGGAGGGAGGGAGGGCTCCACACAGGAACAACTGGGTGAGTTGGAGGGAGGGAGGGCTCCACACAGGAACAACTGGGTGAGTTGGAGGGAGGGAGGGCTCCACACAGGAGCAACTGGGTGAGTTGGAGGGAGGGAGGACTCCACACAGGAACAACTGGGTGAGTTGGAGGGGGAGGGAGGGAGGGCTCCACACAGGAGCAACTGGGTGAGTTGGAGGGAGGGAGGACTCCACACAGGAACAACTGGGTGAGTTGGAGGGAGGGAGGGAGGGCTCCACACAGGAACAACTGTGTGAGTTGGAGGGAGGGAGGGCTCCACACAGGAACAACTGGGTGAGTTGGAGGGAGGGAGGGAGGGGCTCCACACAGGAACAACTGGGTGAGTTGGAGGGAGGGAGGGCTCCACACAGGAACAACTGGGTGAGTTGGAGGGAGGGAGGGCTCCACACAGGAACAACTGGGTGAGTTGGAGGGAGGGAGGGCTCCACACAGGAGCAACTGGGTGAGTTGGAGGGAGGGAGGGAGGGCTCCACACAGGAGCAACTGGGTGAGTTGGAGGGAGGGAGGGAGGGCTCCACACAGGAACAACTGGGTGAGTTGGAGGGAGGGAGGGCTCCACACAGGAACAACTGGGTGAGTTGGAGGGAGGGAGGGCTCCACACAGGAGCAACTGGGTGAGTTGGAGGGAGGGAGGGCTCCACACAGGAACAACTGGGTGAGTTGGAGGGAGGGGAGGGAGGGCTCCACACAGGAGCAACTGGGTGAGTTGGAGGGAGGGAGGGAGGGAGGGCTCCACACAGGAACAACTGGGTGAGTTGGAGGGAGGGAGGGCTCCACACAGGAACAACTGGGTGAGTTGGAGGGAGGGAGGGCTCCACACAGGAACAACTGGGTGAGTTGGAGGGAGGGAGGGAGGGAGGGCTCCACACAGGAACAACTGGGTGAGTTGGAGGGAGGGAGGGCTCCACACAGGAGCAACTGGGTGAGTTGGAGGGAGGGAGGGAGGGCTCCACACAGGAGCAACTGGGTGAGTTGGAGGGAGGGAGGGCTCCACACAGGAACAACTGGGTGAGTTGGAGGGAGGGAGGGAGGGCTCCACACAGGAACAACTGGGTGAGTTGGAGGGAGGGAGGGAGGGCTCCACACAGGAACAACTGGGTGAGTTGGAGGGAGGGAGGGAGGGCTCCACACAGGAACAACTGGGTGAGTTGGAGGGAGGGAGGGCTCCACACAGGAGCAACTGGGTGAGTTGGAGGGAGGGAGGGAGGACTCCACACAGGAACAACTGGGTGAGTTGGAGGGAGGGCTCCACACAGGAACAACTGGGTGAGTTGGAGGGAGGGAGGGCTCCACACAGGAACAACTGGGTGAGTTGGAGGGAGGGAGGGCTCCACACAGGAACAACTGGGGGAGGGAGGGTGTGTTTGTGTTGTCTCGGCCTGTGGCGGCCTATGGAAAACAAATCTATGTTGACTATCTGTGAAAAGATTCAGAGGGGTTAGTTACGCTAACCCTTGAATATGAATGCTCGCGGTTTCATTTTGGCTCTTCAGAGTCGGAGGATGATGAAGCAGTAGAATACAGACTGTCAGATTTAATTCTCTAAAATGTCTGGTGTCCACGAGCAGCTCTGTTGGAGGAAAACACTGCTACAGGTTTACTATAAAATATCTTCCTTCTCCACCTCCATTTATAATATCTTCCTTCCCCACCTCCATTATAATACCTTCCTTCCCCACCTCCATTTATAAAGCCTTCCTTCCCCACCTCCATTTATAATATCTTCGTTCCCCACCTCCATTATAATACCTTCCTTCCCCACCTCCATTATAATACCTTCCTTCCCCACCTCCATTATAATGCCTTCCTTCCCCACCTCCATTATAATGCCTTCCTTCCCCACCTCCATTATAATGTCTTCCTTCCCCACCTCCATTTATAAAGCCTTCCTTCTCCACCTCCATTTATAATAGCTTCCTTCCCCACCTCCATTTATAATGCCTTCCTTCCCCACCTCCATTATGTCTTCCTTCCCCACCTCCATTATAATGCCTTCCTTCCCCACCTCCATTTATAAAGCCTTCCTTCTCCACCTCCATTTATAATAGCTTCCTTCCCCACCTCCATTTATAATGCCTTCCTTCCCCACCTCCATTATAATGTCTTCCTTCCCCACCTCCATTATAATGTCTTCCTTCCCCACCTCCATTTATAATACCTTCCTTCCCCACCTCCATTTATAATACCTTCCTTCCCCACCTCCATTTATAATGTCGTCCTTCCCCACCTCCATTTATAATAGCTTCCTTCCCCACCTCCATTTATAATACCTTCCTTCCCCACCTCCATTTATAATGTCGTCCTTCCCCACCTCCATTTATAATGTCTTCCTTCTCCACCTCCATTTATAATACCTTCCTTCCCCACCTCCATTTATAATACCTTCCTTCTCCACCTCCATTTATAATATCTTCCTTCCCCACCTCCATTTATAATGTCTTCCTTCCCACCTCCATTTATAATGTCTTCCTTCCCCACCTCCATTTATAATGTCTTCCTTCTCCACCTCCATTTATAAAGCCTTCCTTCCCCACCTCCATTTATAATGCCTTCCTTCCCCACCTCCATTTATAATGTCTTCCTTCTCCACCTCCATTTATAAAGCCTTCCTTCCCCACCTCCATTTATAATACCTTCCTTCCCCACCTCCATTTATAATACCTTCCTTCCCCACCTCCATTTATAATACCTTCCTTCTCCACCTCCATTTATAATGTCTTCCTTCACCTCCATTTATAATGTCTTCCTTCTCCACCTCCATTTATAATACCTTCCTTCCCCACCTCCATTTATAATACCTTCCTTCTTCACCTCCATTTATAATATCTTCCTTCCCCACCTCCATTATAATGCCTTCCTTCCCACCTCCATTTATAAAGCCTTCCTTCCCCACCTCCATTTATAATGCCTTCCTTCCCACCTCCATTATAATGCCTTCCTTCCCCACCTCCATTATAATGCCTTCCTTCCCCACCTCCATTATAATGTCTTCCTTCCCACCTCCATTTATAAAGCCTTCCTTCTCCACCTCCATTTATAATAGCTTCCTTCCCCACCTCCATTTATAATACCTTCCTTCCCCACCTCCATTTATAATACCTTCCTTCCCACCTCCATTTATAATGTCGCCTTCCCCACCTCCATTTATAAAGCCTTCCTTCCCCACCTCCATTTATAATACCTTCCTTCCCCACCTCCATTTATAATACCTTCCTTCCCCACCTCCATTTATAATGTCTTCCTTCTCCACCTCCATTTATAAAGCCTTCCTTCCCCACCTCCATTTATAATACCTTCCTTCCCCACCTCCATTTATAATACCTTCCTTCCCCACCTCCATTTATAATGTCGTCCTTCCCCACCTCCATTTATAATGTCGTCCTTCTCCACCTCCATTTATAATACCTTCCTTCCCCACCTCCATTTATAATACCTTCCTTCCCCACCTCCATTTATAATACCTTCCTTCCCCACCTCCATTTATAATGTCTTCCTTCTCCACCTCCATTTATAAAGCCTTCCTTCCCCACCTCCATTTATAATACCTTCCTTCCCCACCTCCATTTATAAAGCCTTCCTTCCCCACCTCCATTTATAATACCTTCCTTCCCCACCTCCATTTATAATACCTTCCTTCCCCACCTCCATTTATAATACCTTCCTTCCCCACCTCCATTTATAATACCTTCCTTCTCCACCTCCATTTATAATACCTTCCTTCCCCACCTCCATTTATAATGTCTTCCTTCTCCACCTCCATTTATAAAGCCTTCCTTCTCCACCTCCATTTATAATACCTTCCTTCCCCACCTCCATTTATAATACCTTCCTTCCCCACCTCCATTTATAATACCTTCCTTCCCCACCTCCATTTATAATACCTTCCTTCCCCACCTCCATTTATAATACCTTCCTTCCCCACCTCCATTTATAATACCTTCCTTCCCCACCTCCATTTATAATACCTTCCTTCCCCACCTCCATTTATAATACCTTCCTTCCCCACCTCCATTTATAATACCTTCCTTCCCCACCTCCATTTATAATGTCTTCCTTCCCCACCTCCATTTATAATGCCTTCCTTCCCCACCTCCATTTATAAAGCCTTCCTTCCCCACCTCCATTTATAAAGCCTTCCTTCCCCACCTCCATTTATAAAGCCTTCCTTCTCCACCTCCATTTATAATACCTTCCTTCCCCACCTCCATTATAATGTCTTCCTTCCCCACCTCCATTATAATGTCTTCCTTCCCCACCTCCATTTATAAAGCCTTCCTTCCCCACCTCCATTTATAATGTCTTCCTTCTCCACCTCCATTTATAATACATTCCTTCCCCACCTCCATTTATAATACCTTCCTTCTCCACCTCCATTTATAATATCTTCCTTCCCCACCTCCATTTATAATGTCTTCCTTCCCCACCTCCATTTATAATGTCTTCCTTCCCCACCTCCATTTATAATGTCTTCCTTCTCCACCTCCATTTATAAAGCCTTCCTTCCCCACCTCCATTTATAATGCCTTCCTTCCCCACCTCCATTTATAATGTCTTCCTTTCTCCACCTCCATTTATAAAGCCTTCCTTCCCCACCTCCATTTATAATACCTTCCTTCCCCACCTCCATTTATAATGCCTTCCTTCCCACCTCCATTATAATGCCTTCCTTCCCCACCTCCATTATAATGCCTTCCTTCCCCACCTCCATTATAATGTCTTCCTTCCCCACCTCCATTTATAAAGCCTTCCTTCCCCACCTCCATTTATAATACCTTCCTTCCCCACCTCCATTTATAATGCCTTCCTTCCCCACCTCCATTATAATGCCTTCCTTCCCCACCTCCATTATAATGCCTTCCTTCCCCACCTCCATTATAATGTCTTCCTTCCCCCACCTCCATTTATAAAGCCTTCCTTCTCCACCTCCATTTATAATAGCTTCCTTCCCCACCTCCATTTATAATACCTTCCTTCCCCACCTCCATTTATAATACCTTCCTTCCCCACCTCCATTTATAATGTCGTCCTTCCCCACCTCCATTTATAATGCCTTCCTTCCCCACCTCCATTTATAATACCTTCCTTCCCCACCTCCATTTATAATACCTTCCTTCCCCACCTCCATTTATAATGTCTTCCTTCTCCACCTCCATTTATAAAGCCTTCCTTCCCACCTCCATTTATAATACCTTCCTTCCCCACCTCCATTTATAATACCTTCCTTCCCACCTCCATTTATAATGTCGTCCTTCCCCACCTCCATTTATAAAGCCTTCCTTCTCCACCTCCATTTATAATGCCTTCCTTCCCCACCTCCATTTATAATACCTTCCTTCTCCACCTCCATTTATAATATCTTCCTTCCCCACCTCCATTTATAATGTCTTCCTTCTCCACCTCCATTTATAAAGCCTTCCTTCCCCACCTCCATTTATAATACCTTCCTTCCCCACCTCCATTTATAATGTCTTCCTTCTCCACCTCCATTTATAAAGCCTTCCTTCCCAACCTCCATTTATAATACCTTCCTTCCCCACCTCCATTTATAATACCTTCCTTCTTCCCCACCTCCATTTATAATACCTTCCTTCCCCACCTCCATTTATAATACCTTCCTTCCCCACCTCCATTTATAATGTCTTCCTTCTCCACCTCCATTTATAAAGCCTTCCTTCTCCACCTCCATTTATAATACCTTCCTTCCCCACCTCCATTTATAATACCTTCCTTCCCCACCTCCATTTATAATACCTTCCTTCCCCACCTCCATTTATAATACCTTCCTTCCCCACCTCCATTTATAATACCTTCCTTCCCCACCTCCATTTATAATACCTTCCTTCCCCACCTCCATTTATAATGCCTTCCTTCCCCACCTCCATTTATAATGCCTTCCTTCCCCACCTCCATTTATAATGCCTTCCTTCCCCACCTCCATTTATAATGTCTTCCTTCCCCACCTCCATTTATAATGCCTTCCTTCCCCACCTCCATTTATAAAGCCTTCCTTCCCCACCTCCATTTATAAAGCCTTCCTTCCCCACCTCCATTTATAAAGCCTTCCTTCTCCACCTCCATTTATAATACCTTCCTTCCCCACCTCCATTATAATGTCTTCCTTCCCCACCTCCATTATAATGTCTTCCTTCCCCACCTCCATTTATAAAGCCTTCCTTCTCCACCTCCATTTATAAAGCCTTCCTTCTCCACCTCCATTTATAAAGCCTTCCTTCTCCACCTCCATTTATAATACCTTCCTTCCCCACCTCCATTATAATGTCTTCCTTCCCCACCTCCATTATAATGTCTTCCTTCCCCACCTCCATTTATAAAGCCTTCCTTCTCCACCTCCATTATAATGTCTTCCTTCCCCATCCATTATAATGTCTTCCTTCCCCACCTCCATTTATAAAGCCTTCCTTCCCACCTCCATTTATAAAGCCTACCTTCTCCACCTCCATTTATAAAGCCTTCCTTCTCCACCTCCATTTATAAAGCCTTCCTTCCCCACCTCCATTATAATGTCTTCCTTCCCCACCTCCATTTATAAAGCCTTCCTTCCCCACCTCCATTATAATGTCTTCCTTCCCCACCTCCATTTATAAAGCCTTCCTTCTCCACCTCCATGTATAATACCTTCCTTCCCCACCTCCATTTATAAAGCCTTCCTTCCCCACCTCCATTTATAATGCCTTCCTTCCCCACCTCTGTTTCAAGTGGGTTATCAACCTGAATGAAAATGTCTCTGTTACCGAAGACAATCCTGGATTTGAATATAAACCGGGGAACTAAGGCGTCATTATGTTGCCCATGATCTGGTGGGTGAATGGATGGGGTGAGTTGGGGAGGGAGGGAAACTTCCTGGGCCAGTAAAGTGCTCTGGATGGGCCAGTAAAGTGCTCTGGATGGGCCAGTAAAGTGCTCTGGATGGGCCAGTAAAGTGCTCTGGATGGGCCAGTAAAGTGCTCTGGATGGGCCAGTAAAGTGCTCTGGATGGGCCAGTAAAGTGCTCTGGATGGGCCAGTAAAGTGCTCTGGATGGGCCAGTAAAGTGCTCTGGATGGGCCAGTAAAGTGCTCTGGATGGGCCAGTAAAGTGCTCTGGATGGGCCAGTAAAGTGCTCTGGATGGGCCAGTAAAGTGCTCTGGATGGGCCAGTAAAGTGCTCTGGATGGGCCAGTAAAGTGCTCTGGATGGGCCAGTAAAGTGCTCTGGATGGGCCAGTAAAGTGCTCTGGATGGGCCAGTAAAGTGCTCTGGATGGGCCAGTAAAGTGCTCTGGATGGGCCAGTAAAGTGCTCTGGATGGGCCAGTAAAGTGCTCTGGATGGGCCAGTAAAGTGCTCTGGATGGGCCAGTAAAGTGCTCTGGATGGGCCAGTAAAGTGCTCTGGATGGGCCAGTAAAGTGCTCTGGATGGGCCAGTAAAGTGCTCTGGATGGGCCAGTAAAGTGCTCTGGATGGGCCAGTAAAGTGCTCTGGATGGGCCAGTAAAGTGCTCTGGATGGGCCAGTAAAGTGCTCTGGATGGGCCAGTAAAGTGCTCTGGATGGGCCAGTAAAGTGCTCTGGATGGGCCAGTAAAGTGCTCTGGATGGGCCAGTAAAGTGCTCTGGATGGGCCAGTAAAGTGCTCTGGATGGGCCAGTAAAGTGCTCTGGATGGGCCAGTAAAGTGCTCTGGATGGGCCAGTAAAGTGCTCTGGATGGGCCAGTAAAGTGCTCTGGATGGGCCAGTAAAGTGCTCTGGATGGGCCAGTAAAGTGCTCTGGATGGGCCAGTAAAGTGCTCTGGATGGGCCAGTAAAGTGCTCTGGATGGGCCAGTAAAGTGCTCTGGATGGGCCAGTAAAGTAGTGGCTCATTACTCCTCTGCCTCCTTTTGTTGTCTTCCAAGAGCCCATGAATGGATGACATTTCTACTAGGATCAAGATAATGGCTTGTTGTTGTTTTTTCTACATATAAACATGATATTTTTTCTGGAAAAAAAATGAAATACTGATATGTCCTGTACCAGTGTAGTCCCACAGGTGTGTATGTGTTTTTAAGGTGTCAGCTTGTTTCAGTTCAGCTGGCGCCTAGCAGAACTCGGCGAACCGAACGACTGTACCTTCATACTCTCAAGACCTTTTCTTGAAAAATGAGAAGAATACAGCAATAGTACTGTTTGGCCCGAATACACTATCTCAAAATTGTACGAATTAATCTAAGATGTCAAAAGTAATGACAGATTTCTTTAGTTATTTTTTTATCTTAGTTGCGCATTAAACACGCGTTTTACATCTAACTCCGATGTTTGGGGCGTAGACTTCGGCTCCGAACTTGCCTCCCAGAAAAGAAAAGGAAATGGTGTGCCTGAACATCCCGGGGAAAAATCCCCTCACCGAAGTCTAAAATGAACGCAAAAAAAAAAAAAAAAAAAACATCTCAAAGTATATGCACAAACTCTAGCCAACTGTTTTGACTGGGAAACATGCAGATACCTCAAAGGTGTTAGTACTGATATACCGAATGTTTCCCTACAGGTGCGTATGTGTGTAAGGCTCGCTGGCTGATGCCACTGGGCGAGGCGTTGTGTGAGAACCCAGACCTCCAGTTGTGCATCCCCATGAAGTCCCGGCGCGCCCCCCCTCTACCGCCCCCTCCTGGCCAGGCTGTCTGCACCCTGCTACTGGACATGCTGGCCTCAGACCCTGACGCCCGGCCCACCGCCTCCCAGCTGGAAGACAGGGTCCGCTCTGCCATGGAGGAGGACGCACAGTGACGGGTCTGCGTCCCAAAGGATTCCCTATATAGTGCACTACTTTAGACCAGGGCCCTTTAGGGTTTTAGTTAAAAGTAGTGTATTGTTACAGGGATATTGGACCCTGGTCAAAGTAAGTGCCCTAGATGGGGAATGGGGTGCATATTGGGATGCAGAGCTGGTGACAGAGCTTCTATATCCAATGTGCTGAACACTCATATTCAGTCTTATCTACTAGTGTGAGGGACCATGTTGGCGTTAAACCCACAACGTTGGGTTGATGTTGCCACCTGTCCGTACCATGCTAACCACTGATGCTTCTCTTCTTCTCATCAATATATTCAGTTGTATGTGGTCCCTACAAAAATATAACCCACAACCTTGGTGACCCAATGCTCTAGCCATCTAATGGTCAAAAGAAATGTATGCTGACTTGCCAGCACCATGCACGCACCAAGTCACCAGGAACAACTACTGCTACATAGGAACCTGGGGTTCTGTACCTATTCTTAAAGATGCTTTTGGGAAACCGGGCCCTAGTCTTCTGACTCTGAGGGAAGCTTACTGTTCTTTAGGCACATCAATATACCTTGTGAGGTGAGTGAGGTTAGGTAGGTAGGTGAGTGGTGTTTTTGTCTTCGATGCTACAAACAGTTTGGTTCGCTAGCCTATAGGCCTACGTTGTGGTCAGAAATGGTTTGCACCTAATATTTATTATTTCATTAATCATGGAATGTACTTGAATGATTGTAGCACTGCTTGAAGATACCACTTGACATATATATATATATATATACATGTATTAAACTGTAACATTTTATTTTAAGGGAATGTGATTTAATAAATACATTTATGGAGTTTGAGTCGGTCAGTGGTGTCTTTAATCAATATGATGCTCAGATTGATTTGATTTGGGGAGTTTCTCATTCTTCTCTGCAGATCCTTTCAATCTCTGTCAGGTTGGATGGGAAGCGTCTCTGCACAGCTATTTTCAGGTTTCTCCAGAGATGTTAGCTCGGGTAGTCTGGGCTCTTGCTGGGGCACTCAAGGACATTGAGACTTGTCCTGAAGCCACTCCTGCTTTGTCTTGGCTGTGTGTTTAGGATCGTTGTCCTGCTGGAAGGTGAACCTTCACCCCAGTCTGAGGTCCTGAGTGCTCTGGAGCAGGTTTTCATCAAGAATCTCTCTTTGATCTGTTCATCTTTCCATTGATCCTGACTAGTCTCACAGTCTCTGCTGCAGAGAAACATCCCACAGCATAATACTGCCACCACCATGCTTCACCGTAGGGATGGTGCCAGGTTTCCTCCAGACTTGGTATTCCGGCCAAAGAGTTCAATCTTGGTTTCATCAGACCAGAGATTCTTGTTTCTCATGGTCGGAGAGTCCTTTAGGTGCCTTTTGGCAAACTCCAAGCGGGCTGTTATGGAAGCCACTCCTCAGTAAAAGGCCCATCTGGCCACTACCATAAAGGCCTGATTGGGGGTGTGCTGCAGAGATGGTTGTCCTTCTGGAAGGTTCTTCCATCTCCACAGAGGAACTCTGAAGCTCTGTCAGTGTGACCATCGGGTTCTTGGTCACCTCCCTTACCAAGAACCTCCCCGATTGCTCAGTTTGGCTGGGCGGCCAGCATGAGGAAGAGTCTTGGTGGTTCCAAACTTCTTCCATTTAAGAATGATGGAGGCCACTGTGTTCTTGGGGACCTTCAGTGCCGCAGAAATGTTTTGGTACCCTTCCCCAGATCTGTGCATCAACACAATATTGTCTCGGAGCTCTACGGACAATTCCTTCGACCTCCTGGCTTGGTTTTTGCTCTGACATACACTGTCAACTGTGGGACCTTTTATATAGACAGGTGTGTGCCTTTTCAAATAATGTCCAATCAATTGAATTTACCACAGTTGGACTCCAAGTTGTAGAAACATCCCAAAGATGATCAAAGGAAACAGGATGAACCAGAGCTCAATTTCGAGTCTCATAGCAAAGGGGTCAGAATAATTACGTAAATAAGGTATTCATGTTTTTTTTTTTACATTTGTAATACATTTTCTAAAAATGTCTAAACCTGTTTTCACTTTGTCATTGGGGGGTATTGTGTGTAGATTGATGAGGAAAATAAATACATGAATACATTTTAGAATAAGTTAGAATTTTAACAATGTGGATGTGGTGAAGGGGTCTGAATACTTTCATAGTGTATGTAGACACCTCTTCATAACTGTGGATTCAGCTATTTGTCACACCTGTTGCTGACAAGTGTAAAAAAAAATCAAGCACATAGCCATGCAATCTCCATAGACAAGCATTGTCAGTAGAATGGCCTTACTGAAGAGCTCAGTGACTTTCAACGTGGTACCGTCACAGGATGCTACCTTTCCAACAAGTCAGTAAGTTACATTTCTGCCGTGCTGGAGCTGCCCTGGTCAACTGTAAGTGCTGTTATTGTGAAGTGGAAACGTCTAGGAGCAGCAACGGCTCAGCCACAAAGTGGTAGGCCACACAAGCTCACAGAATGGGACTGTCGAGTGCTGAAGCGTGTAAAAATTGTCCTGCCCTCGGTTGCGACACTCACTACCGAGTTCCAAACTGCCTCTGGAGGCAAGATCAGCACAAGATCTGTATGTCGGGAGCATCATGAAATTGGGTTCAATCTTTACTACTGACAAGCCTTTGCTTAAAGCCAGTGTGTCTATGTATAAGTTTGACTCAACACTACCCATGTCAGCTACTATAGAGACTGGAATAACTGCAACACTTAACAAAGAGCTGCAGTTAGTTTCAGAATGGGTGGCAAAAAAGGAAAAAGTTAGTCCTAAATATTTCTTAAACACAAAGACTTGTATTAGGGACAAATCATTCACCCTAAACCTCAAATTAATTTTGTAATAAATAAGGTGACTAAACTACCTGGAGAAATTCCGGATTGTAAACGGTCATTAAAACATATTGGTACAACAGTAAGATGGGGAGAAGTCTCTCAATAATAAAGTTCTGCTCTACCTTCTTAACAACACTATCAACAAGGCAGGTCCTACAGGCCCTAGTTTCTACCTTCTTAACAACACTATCAACAAGACAGGTCCTACAGGCCCTAGTTTCTACCTTCTTAACAACACTATCAACAAGGCAGGTCCTACAGGCCCTAGTTTCTACCTTCTTAACAACACTATCAACAAGGCAGGTCCTACAGGCCCTAGTTTCTACCTTCTTAACAACACTATCAACAAGGCAGGTCCTACAGGCCCTAGTTTCTACCTTCTTAACAACACTATCAACAAGGCAGGTCCTACAGGCCCTAGTTTCTACCTTCTTAACAAGACAGGTCCTACAGGCCCTGGTTTCTACCTTCTTAACAACACTATCAACAAGACAGGTCCTACAGGCCCTAGTTTCTACCTTCTTAACAACACTATCAACAAGGCAAGTCCTACAGGCCCTAGTTTCTACCTTCTTAACAAGACAGGTCCTACAGGCCCTGGTTTCTACCTTCTTAACAAGACAGGTCCTACAGGCCCTGGTTTCTACCTTCTTAACAACACTATCAACAAGACAGGTCCTACAGGCCCTGGTTTCTACCTTCTTAACAACACTATCAACAAGACAGGTCCTACAGGCCCTGGTTTTGTCACATCTGGACTACTGTTCAGTTGTGTGGTCAAGTGCCACAAAAATGTACTTAGGATAATTGCAATTGCCTCAGAACGGGCAGCATGGCTGGGCCTCAGAACAGGGCAGCACGGCTGGCCCTCAGAGCAGGGCAGCACGGCTGGGCTTTGGATGTACACAGAGAGCTAATGTTAATAATATGCATGTCAATCTCTCCTGGCTCAAAGTGGAGGAGAGATTGACATCATCACTACTTGTACTGAGGTATTGCCATGTTGAATACACCAAGCTGTCTGTTTAAACTACTAGCACACAGCTCAGACACCCATACATACCCCCCAAGACATGCCACCAGAGGTCTCTTCACAGTCCCCAGGTCCAGAACAGACTATGGGAGGTGCACATTACTACATAGAGCCATGACTACATGGAACTCTATTCCACATTAAGTAACTCATGCAAACAGTACAATTTGATTTAAAAAACCAGAAAGAAGTACTACTTATGGAACAGCAGAGACTACGAAGCAACACAAACAGGCACAAGCACATGCATACACACACACACACGATAACATACACACACACACACACAATAACATACACACACACAAAACACACACACACACACACGACGATAACATACACACACACACACACACACGATAACATACACACACACGGTAACATACACACACACACACGATAACATACACACTGTACACATGGTGTTGTGAAATCTGTGAATGTATTGTAATGTTTTTAAAATTGTATAAACTGCCTTCATTTTGCTGGACCCCAGGAAGAGTATCTGGGTAGCGAATGGTGATCCATAATAAATACAAATACTAACCCCTCCAGGTTATGCTTTAGTTTATATGATTCTGCCAATTACAGCAAGCCTGAGAGATGGTACACATCAATTTACACAAATCCTAAACTCATCACACCAAAATTATGTTTAGTCTCTCTCAGCGTTTCACAGTTACAACGAGGGTCAGTTTTTTGTCAGCCATTTTTCAAATGACAGGCCTCCTTTTATGGAGAGCGGTTACATCCCAAATGTTACCCTGTTCCCAATAGGGCTCTGGTCAAAAGTAGTGCACTATGTAGGGAATAAGATGCCATTTGGGAATGCAGTCAGTGGGCCACTCAGTCGCTGCTCAGTTGACTGAGGACTGATAGAGATGTAATTGGACTGGCTTCGTGTGTCAAATGAAGCAGTAAAAACCATCAGAGTTCTCATCATCTGGGGTCTCCTGAGGAACACAACCTCTGATAGGCTCCTCTAGATTCTAGAACACATCATCATAGGAAGTGCTGCCATGGTGATGAAGCCAGGTGCTTTAATGCAAATGGATTTTCAGAGTCGGAGACAAAGGAAAATCTTTTGTTGTTGAAATATTCTCTTATTTTCAGACAGTTGGAAAAACGTTATAGTTAATATTTCTCTGCTCTGTTTTTAACAACACTAGTTGTTGTATAATTAGATTGTTTTTAATCTCATCAACACAGATTCTCTGATTATATCCGTTTTGTTATTAATCAGTCTCTGTGTTGGCATCTGGGGGGGGTTGTTGACGTTGACACAGTTGTTGACGTTTACACTAAATGGTTTACTGAATTCCCAAGTTAAACACCAGTAATACTTTTTCATACAAACATTTTCCCATTCGTTTCATGTTCCTAGCATTAATCGTTCTGTTTACTGTGTATGCTGTCAGATGGATACGCTTTCAGATGGATAAGCTTTCAGATGGATAAGCTGTCAGATGGATAAGCTGTCAGATGGATAAGCTTTCGGATAGATAAACTGTCAGATGGATAAGCTTTTATCCAATGGATACAGTCATGTGGATACATTCTAGATGGATAAGCTGGTCCCGGGATGGATACTACCTGTCAGATGGATAAGCTGTCAGATGGATAAGCTTTCAGATGGATAAGCTGTCAGATGGATAAGCTTTCAGATGGATAAGCTTTCAGATGGATAAGCTGTCAGATGGATAAGCTGTCAGATGGATAAGCTTTCAGATGGATAAGCTGTCAGATGGATAAGCTGTCAGATGGATAAGCTTTCAGATGGATACGCTTTGAGATGGATAAGCTGTCAGATGGATAAGCTGTCAGATGGATAAGCTGTCAGATGGATAAGCTTTCAGATGGATACACTTTCAGATGGATACGCTTTGAGATGGATAAGCTTTCAGATAGATAAGCTGTCAGATGGATAAGCTGTCAGATGGATAAGCTGTCAGATGGATAAGCTTTCAGATGGATAAGCTGTCAGATGGATAAGCTTTCAGATGGATAAGCTGTCAGATGGATAAGCTGTCAGATGGATAAGCTGTCAGATGGATAAGCTTTCAGATGGATAAGCTTTCAGATGGATAAGCTGTCAGATGGATAAGCTTTCAGATGGATAAGCTTTCAGATGGATAAGCTTTCAGATGGATAAGCTTTCAGATGGATAAGCTTTCAGATAGATAAGCTTTCAGATGGATAAGCTTTCAGACGGATAAGCTGCGTGGATAAGCTGTCAGGTGGATAAGCTGTCAGATGGATAAGCTGTCAGATGTGATAAGCTTTTTCAGATTCCCGTGATAAGTTTCTAGATAAGCTTCCCGATGGATAAGTTACAGATAGATAAGCTTTCAGATGGATAAGCTGTCAGATGGATAAGCTTTCAGATAGATAAGCTGTCAGATGGATAAGCTGTTCTGTGTTCCCGTGATAAGCTGTGTTCCCGTGCTGTTTCTGTGTTCAGGTGGATAAGCTTTCTGATGGATAAGCTGTGTCAGATAGATAAGCTGTTCCCGTGCAGATGTGATCCCGTGCTGTTTCTGTGTTCCCGTGCTGTTTCTGTGTTCCCGTGATAACTGTGTTCCTGTGCTGTTCAGATGGATAAGCTTTGTTCAGTGCTGTTTCTGTGTTCCCGCTTTACTGTGTTCGGCTGTTTCTGTGTTCCCGATGTTTCTGATAAGCTTTCAGGTGTGTTCCCGCTGTTTCTGTGTTCCCGATGAGTGTTCCCGTGTAGTAAAGTGTTCCCGTTGAATGAGGAAATGACGTGGTCTCTAAGTCACCAGGCACACATTCTGTGTTCCCGTGCTGTTTCTGTGTTCCCGTGCTGTTACTGTGTTCCCGTGCTGTTTCTGTGTTCCCGTGCTGTTTCTGTGTTCCCGTGCTGTTTCTGTGTTCCCGTGCTGTTTCTGTGTTCCCGTGCTGTTTCTGTGTTCCCGTGCTGTTACTGTGTTCCCGTGCTGTTACTGTGTTCCCGTGCTGTTACTGTGTTCCCGTGCTGTTTCTGTGTTCCCGTGCTGTTTCTGTGTTCCCGTGCTGTTTCTGTGTTCCCGTGCTGTTTCTGTGTTCCCGTGCTGTTTCTGTGTTCCCGTGCTGTTTCTGTGTTCCCGTGCTGTTTCTGTGTTCCCGTGCTGTTACTGTGTTCCCGTGCTGTTTCTGTGTTCCCGTGCTGTTTCTGTGTTCCCGTGCTGTTTCTGTGTTCCCGTGCTGTTTCTGTGTTCCCGTGCTGTTTCTGTGTTCCCGTGCTGTTTCTGTGTTCCCGTGCTGTTACTGTGTTCCCGTGCTGTTTCTGTGTTCCCGTGCTGTTTCTGTGTTCCCGTGCTGTTTCTGTGTTCCCGTGCTGTTACTGTGTTCCCGTGCTGTTTCTGTGTTCCCGTGCTGTTTCTGTGTTCCCGTGCTGTTTCTGTGTTCCTGTGCTGTTACTGTGTTCCCGTGCTGTTTCTGTTACCGTGGTCCAAGCGATGTAATGTTTCTAATCTGGTCCCAGATCTGTTTGTGCTATCATTCCACTCCTAGCCCCTCACGAGTGGCATGATGACACCAGGCTATAATATTTCTAAATATATTTATGTAAAATTATATACGGAACCAAATATATATGCAACATGTAAAGTGTTGGTCCCATGTTTCATGAGGTGAAGAAAAAGATCCCAGAAATGTTTGAAGCTCACAAAAAGCTTACGAATCTAAAATGTTGTAAACAAATTAGTTTACATCCCTGTTAGTGAGTATTTCTCCTTTGTCAAGATAATCCATCCACCTGACAGCTGTGGCATATCAAGAAGCTGATTACACAGCATGATCATTACACAGGTGCACCCTGTGCTGAGGACAATAAAAGGCCACTCTAAAATGTGCAGTTTTGTCACACAACACAATGCCACAGATGTCTCAAGTTTTGAGGGAGCGTGCAGTTGGCATGCTGACTGCAGGAATGTCCACCAGAGCTATTGCCAGGGAATTTAATGTTCATTTCTCTACCATAAGCCACCTCCAAAGTCATTTTAGAGAATTTGGCAGTACGTCCAGCCGGCCTCACAACCGCAGACCACGTTGATGGCGTCATGTGGGTGATTGGTTTGCTGATGTCAACCTTGTGAACAGAGTGCCCCATGGTGGGGTTATGGTATGGGCAGGCATAAGCTACAGACAACGAACACAATTGCGTTTTTATCAATGTCAATTTGAATGCACAGAGATACCGTGACGAGATCCTGAGGCTCATTGTCGTGCCATTCATCTGCTGCCATCACCTCATGTTTCAGCATGATAATGCACAGCCTCATGTCACAAGGGTCTGTACACAATTCCTGGAAGCTGAAAATGTCCCAGTTCTTCCATGGCCTGCAAACTCACCAGACATGCCCATTGAGCATGTTTGGGATGCTCTGGATCGACGTGTACAACCCCGTCTTCCAGTTATCCAACAACTTCGCACAGCCATTGAAGAGTGGGACAACATGAGGCGAATGGTGGGTCCACCTGACACTGTCTGGTTGTCTGATCCACACCTTTTTTTATAAAGGTGTCTGTGACCAACAGATGCATAGCTGTATTCCCAGTCAATGTGCAATTAGATAGATTAGGGTCTCATGAATTTATTTCAATTGACTGATTATCTTATATGAACTGTAACTCAGTAAAATCTTTTAAATGTTTGCATGTTTTGCGTTTTTATTTTGGTTCAGTACACTTGAGACTTTCTCCTGTATTAACTTGTATAGGGTTCCCTGATTGTTCCTCCTATCACTCACTCAGCCCAGGTGGAGATGACTCTCGTAAAAGGTAACAGATCAGAAATCTGGGTCTCTGAAATACGGCCTCATTACCATAACGGACAGAGTTTGCATCCCAAATGGCACCCTGTTCCCTAATGTAGTGCACTACTTTTGACCAAATCCCTATGAGACCTGGTCCAAAGTAGTGCACTACATCGGGAATAGGGTGCCATTAGGGGGACGAACACAGCAGCTGAAGCTGAGAGTGGCTGGAGGATAGAGAGAGAGAGAGTAGCGACAGGGCCAGGGAGGGTAAACCCACAGTGATATAACTATCTCTGTGTTATGGGCTAACCTTTAGACTGTAGAATTAGATAGAGTTCTGCTCACAGTCTTTTAAACACGTTTTATATGTGGGGCTTGCATCCCCAATGGTACCTTGTTCCCTACATAGAGACCTACTTTTTCACCAGATTCTTATGGGCCCTAGTCAATCAGTGCACTATATAGGGAATAGGGTCGGGGGTGCCATTTGGGAAAGGGCTGTGACATTTCCTCCTCTCAGAAACTCCTGGACTTTCCCTTCACGCCTGGCTGGCTGCTAAATAAAACACTCAGACACAGAATATGTCCCAAATGGCACACTAATCCCTAATATGGTGCACTACGTGTGAACAGGGTCCATAGGGATTTTGGTCAAAAGTAGTGCACTACATTAGGGAACAGGGTGCCTTTTGGGATACGGCCACCGTTTGACCTCAGCTCAGTAAGGACAGCTTTCAGGTGCTTCATGTCATCTCCAGTTCATCTTCATAAAGCTAGGAAGGAAGGCCACAGAGGTCTGGAGGAAACGGACTGGTAACCTGGGCGTCCGTGGATTTTGGAAACGCAAACTCGTTTTCATCTTCAGGTTCTCTTAGCGACTTAATTTTCACTGCGTTTTAGCAATCAGGCTACCACTCTGTTTCCTCCAGGCCTCTGTGGCTTCCCAGCCTGATGAAGATTAATTGGAAATGACCACGGGAGCTCCTGAGAACTGAGGCGAGGTCAAATAAGGTCTGAGCTAGCCAACTGAGCTGTATTTTGCTGTTTAACCAGCTTTCGCCTAAGTTTTGTAACAGTATCAAAATCAGCTTGGACCCCAGGCTACTAGTCTGTTTGCTCCAGACCTCTGTAGCCTCCTGGCCAGTTGAAACATTAACAGGAGATGACAAATTTGTAAAACGTGGAGAATGCACAGTTAGGGAGAAAATTGGCAGGAGAGTAGTTTTACATTTCACAGATAGTAGCAGACCGAGATAGATCGGCAGCATAAGGAGATGCGATATTGGCCCCATTACTTCAGTGTTGAAAGTGAAGCAGTAACACACAGTGAAGTCACAACATTAGTTCCAGGAAATGATGCAGTGCAGAGTAGGGCTTACTCATTCAGACTTATTCATCTTTGACTCAACCAACACCACACTCACTGAAGAGAATCTGAGACTTGGGGCAAACATTGAGCGGATCACTTTTGTAAAGTGGTGACCGCCTTTTCAAAGTGTGTTGCATTATTGGGGATAAAAATGGTCCTACTAGCAGATACAAACAACAAAATAGTTTTGTCGCACCTTCCTGTCCCCTCGTCGCTGGGGGTACCTGTGTCTGGAGCCTGATCTTCCTGCCCCTTCGTCGCTGGGGGTACCTGTGTCTGGAGCCTGATCTCCCTGTCCCCTCGTTGCTGGGGGTACCCGTGTCTGGAGCCTGATCTTCCTGTCCCCTCGTCGCTGGGGGTACCCGTGTCTGGAGCCTGATCTTCCTGTCCCCTCGTCGCTGGGGGTACCCGTGTCTGGAGCCTGATCTTCCTGTCCCCTCATCGCTGGGGGTACCTGTGTCTGGAGCCTGATCTTCCTGCCTGTTCATCGCTGGGGGTACCCGTGTCTGGAGCCTGATCTTCCTGTCCCCTCATCGCTGGGAATACCTGTGTCTGGAGCCTGATCTTCCTGTCCCTTCATCGCTGGGGATACCTGTGTCTGGAGCCTGATCTTCCTGTCCCCTCATCGCTGGGGGTACCTGTGTCTGGAGCCTGATCTTCCTGCCCCTTCATCGCTGGGGGGACCTGTGTCTGGAGCCTGATCTTCCTGCCCCTTCATCGCTGGGGGTACCCGTGTCTGGAGCCTGATCTTCCTGCCCCTTCGTCGCTGGGGATACCTGTGTCTGGAGCCTGATCTTCCTGCCCCTTCATCGCTGGGGGTACCTGTGTCTGGAGCCTGATCTTCCTGCCCCTTCATCGCTGGGGGTACCCGTGTCTGGAGCCTGATCTTCCTGCCCCTTCGTCGCTGGGGGTACCCGTGTCTGCGGCCGCTGTGCCTACTCCTACTCCTTCCCCTGTGATTTTCAAGTCGACGTCGGCAACCTTCCATCCCTGCTCTGGATCGAGCGGGGCGTCTCCATCTGTCGGAGGCCTGCACCATCCTGTGAAGTGTGTGAGTGGTCGGATTTCCTCGTCCTTCTCTCCAGCTGTGATTTTGGGCTGCTCCATGGTAAGAAATGTGTAAGAATTGGTCCTGGTACAAAAACAATATCCTATCCTGGAGCTCGAGTATAATGACATTACAAAGCTGCTCCTGAATTGGCTACGTCAGGACATGGACATTGATTCTATCGTAGTCCAGTTGGGTTTTAATGACCTTATGAAGGTCAGCTCTGAACAGTTGAAACTGGATTTTAAAGAGCTGATTGACTCTGCATGACACTAATAAAAGACCAATCATATCTGGCCCTTCTCTGAATCGTGCCATTGAATGCCATTGAATGATTTAGCAGGATTCTTTCTCTTCACAACTGGCTACGTGATTATTGCAGCTCAGTGGGTGTAACTTTTGTTGACAATTTCAATACCTTTTGGAAACAAAACACATTTTATAATGAGGTTGGGATTGTGTTGTTTCTGGATCCTTTCACAGCATTATAAGGCTGCGTTGAGATCAATGACCCAAGCCCAGCTCAGTTAATCCTCTACCATTGTGTCGCTGAGTCATCATAATGCTTTTAAGAACAAATTCTTATTTTTAATGACAGCCTAGGAACAGTGAGTTCACTGTCTGTTCAGGAGCAGAATGACAGATTTGTACCTTGTCAGCTCGGGGATATGAACTTGCAACCTTTCGTTTACTAGTCCAACGCTTTAACCACTAGGCTACCCTGCTGCCCCATGATGTAGCAATCATGTTTCTATGAACCAGATTTATGCTGTTAGCACTGAGGCGGTGTGCCTTAGAAGGAAGTCCACTGTGTGCAACTCACCCTGCACTAACATAAATAACATGATAATATTATCATGATAATAACATCATAATATTATATGACAATATAATATCTACTTCTGCTAAGCTTCCTAGTAAAAGCAATGAAAACAAGCAAGCATCCAAGAAAAGTACTCAAAATAACCCACATTAGCATTTGTAGTTCAAGATACAAGGTTCATGAAATGAATAACTTGCTAGTAACAGATGACATTCATATGCTGACTATATCTGAAACTCACCTGGATATATACCTTCAATGAAACAGTGGTGGCCAAAACAACGTTATAACATTTACAGAAATGTCAGTGGTGGAAGTGTTGCTTTTTATATTCAGAACCAGATTCGAAAGGATTTCATGTTAAATACTGTTGAAGTAATATGGCTACAGGTTCATCTGCCTCACCTAAAGCCCATTCTGGTGGGAAGCTGCTATAGACCACCAAGTGCTAACAGACAGTATCTGGATAACTAGTGTGAAATGCTTGATAATGTACAGTACCAGTCAAAGGTTAGGACACACCTACTCATTCAAGGGTTTTTCTTTATTTTTTACTATTTTCTACATTGTAGAATAATAGTGAGGACATCAAATCTATGAAATAACACATATGGATACATGTAGTAACCAAAAAAAGTGTTAAACAGGTTCTTCAAAGTAGCCACCCTTTGCCTTAATAGCAGCTTTGCACATGCTTGGCATTCCCTCAACCAGCTTTATGAGGTAGTCACCTGGAATGCATTTCAATTAACAGATGTACCTTGTTAAAAGTTAATTTGTGGAATTTGTTTCCTTCTTAATGCATTTGAGCCAATCGGTTGTGTTGTGACAAGGTAGGGGTGGTATACAGAAGATAGCCCTATTTGGTAAAAGGCCAAGTTCATATTATGGCAAGAACAGCTCAAATAAGCAGATAGAAATGACAGTCCATCATTACTTTAAGACATGAAGGTCAGTCAATGCAGAACATGTCAAGAACTTTGAAAGTTTCAAAAATAATCAAGCGCTATTTAATTTTACCTTTATTTAACTAGGCAAGATCAGTTAAGAACAAATTCTTATTTTCAATGACGGTCTAGGAACAGTGGGTTAACTGCCTGTTCAGGGGTAGAACGACAGATTTGTATCTTGTCAGCTCGGGGGTTTGAACTTGCAACCTTCCGGTTACTAGTCCAACGCTCTAAGCACTAGGCTACCCTGCCGCTATGATGAAGCTGGATCTCATGAGGACTGCCACAGAAAAGGAAGACCCAGAGTTACCTCTGCTGGACCTCAAATAAATGCTTCACAGAGTTCAGGTAATAGAGACACCTCAACATCAACTGTTTAGAGGACACTGTGTGAATCAGGCCTTCATTTGATTTTTAGTTGACTAGGCAAGTCAGTTAAAAATAAATTATTATTTACAATGACGATCAAGGAACAGTGGGTTAATTGCCTTGTTCGGGGATTCGATCTAGCAACCTTTCAGTTACTGGCCCAACACTCTAACCACTAGGCTACCTGCCGCCCCAAATGGTCAAATTGCTACAAAGAAACCAATAATACGAAGAGACTTGATTGGGCCAAGAAACACGAGTAATGGACATTTGACCAGTGGAAATCTGTCCTTTGGTCTGATGAATCCAAATGTAAGATTTTTGGTTCCAACCGCCGTGTCTTTGTGAGACGTAGAGTAGGTGAACGGATGATCTCCACATGTGTATTTCCCACCGTGAAGCGAGGAGGAGGAGGTGTGATGGTGTGGGGGTGCTTTGCTGGTGACACTGTCTGTGATTTATTTATAATTAAAGGCACACTTAACCAGCATGGCTGCCACAGCATTCTGCAGCGATACATCATTCCATCTGGTTTGAGCTTAGTGGGACTATCATTTGTTTTTCTACAAGACAATGACACAACACACCAGGCTGTGTACGGGTTATTTGACCAAGAAGGAGAGTGATGGAGTGCTGCATCAGATGACCTGTGCTTAGCATATGTGGGAACTCCTTCAAGTCTGTGGGAAAAGCATTCTAGGTGAAGCTGGTTGAGAGAATGCCAAGAGTGTGCAAAGCTGTCATCAAGGCAAAGGGAGGCTACTTTGAAGAATCTCAAATCTCAAATATATTTTTATTTGTTTAACACTTTTTTGGTTACTACATGATTACATATTATTTCATAGTTTTGATATCGTCACTATTATTCTACAATATAGAAAATAGTAAAAATAAAATAAATAAAAAAACATTTGACTGGTACTGTATGATATATCAAAAGAAAATAAATATTTTTCTGGGTGATTTAAATATTGACTGACGTTCCTTAAGCTGTCCACTCATTTAAAAGCTTCAAACTGTAACCAGTGTCTGCAACCTGGTTCAGGTTATCAGTCAACCTACCAGGGTAGTTACAAACAGCACAGGAATGAAATCATCAACATATTTACTAATGCTTAAGAAATTGGCTTGAAAGCAGTATCCAGATCCATCAGATGTGATGTAGTGATCACAATATAGTAGCCATATGTAGGAAAACCACAGTTCCAAAGGCAGGGCCTAATATAGTGTATAAGAGGTCATACAATACGTTTTGTAGTGAATCCTATGTTGTTGATGTAAAGAATATTTGTTGGTCCATGGTGGCGTAATGAGGACCAACCTGATGTTGCACTTAAGCACATTTATGAACATTCATATCCCAGTTACTAATCATCACATCGGTTACATATGCACTAATAATTATGCATTAATAATTATGCAATTATGAAAAATTACTGTAAATGTGTTTAAATCCCAGTGGATTGATGAGCAATTTACAAAATTGTATGGTTGAGAGGGATGAGGCAAAAGGAATGGCAAATAAGTCTGGCCGCACAACCACAATTAAGAAATCATGTGACTAAACTAAATAAAAATAAGAAAAAACCGACTGGTATTTCAAACTATTTTAATGATTTTTTTCATTGGCAAGATTAGCAAATTTTGGCATGACATGCCAGCAACAAATGCTTACACTACACATCCAAGTGTATCTGACCAAATTATGAAAGACAATAATTGTAATTTTGAATTCCATAAAGTAAGTGTGGAAGAGGTGAAAAAATGATTGCTGTCTGTCAACAATGACAAGCCACCGGGGTCTGACAATTTGGATGGAAAATTACTGTGTGACTTCAGGCCTGGAGGGAAGCAAAAGTCATTCCGCTACCTGAGTATAGTAAAGCCCCCTTTACTGGCTCAAATAGCCAACCAATCAGCCTGTTAACAACCCTTAGTAAAGTTTGACCAGAAACAATGCTATTTTACAGTAAACAAACAGACTTTCAGCTTATAGGGAAGGACATTCAACAAGGACAGCACTTACACAAATTACTAATGATTGGCTGAGAGAAATTGATGATAAAAAGATTGAGGGGCTGTTTTGTGAGACGATCACAGTCTACTGCTGGAAAAACAAATGTCTTGTGGCTTTACACCCTCTGCTATATTGTGGATAAAGAGTTACCTGTCTAACAGAACACAGATGGTGTTCTTTAATGGAAGCCTCTCCAACATAATCCAGGTAGAATCAGGAATTCCCCAGGGCAGCTGTCTAGGCCCCTTACTTTTAAAATCTTAACTAATGACATGCCACTGGCTTTGAGTGTCTATATATACGGATGACTCAACACTACACACATCAGCTACCACAGTGACTGAAATGACTGCAATACTTAACAAAGAGCTGCAGTTAGTTTCAGAGTGGGTGGCAAGGAATAAGTTAGTCCTAAATATATATATATTTTAAACTAAAAGTATTGTATTTGGGACAAATCATTCACTAAACCCTAAACCTCAACTAAATCTTGTAATAAATAATGTGGAAATTGAGCAAGTTGAGGTGACAAGGCAGGTCCTACAGACCCTAGTTTTGTCCCACCTAGACTACTGTTCAGTGGTGTAGTCAGGTGCCACAATTGGCAACACGGTTGGCCCTTAAATGTACACGGAGAGCTAACAATAATATGACTGAAAGTAGAGGAGAGATTGACTTCATCACTATTTGTTTTTGTTAGAAGTGTTGACATGCTGAATGTACCGAGCTGTCAGTTTAAACTACTAGCACACAGCTCTGACACCCATGCATACCCCATGCATACCCCACAAGACCCTCACAATCCCCAAGTCCAGAACAGACTATGGGAGGTGCACAGTACTACATAGAGCCATGACTACATGGAACTCTATTCCACAGTACTACATAGAGCCATGACTACATGGAACTCTATTCCACAGTACTACATAGAGCCATGACTACATGGAACTCTATTCCACAGTACTACATAGAGCCATGACTACATGGAACTCTATTCCACAGTACTACATAGAGCCATGACTACATGGAACTCTATTCCACAGTACTACATAGAGCCATGACTACATGGAACTCTATTCCACAGTACTACATAGAGCCATGACTACATGGAACTCTATTCCACATCAGAAAACTGATGCAGCAGTAGAATCAGATTTTAAAAAACAGGTAAACCTTATGGAACAGCAGGGAAGCAACACAAACACAGACACATGGATTATGTGTTGTGGATGTGGTTGTGGAGTAGGGGCCTGAGGGCCACACACTTAGTGTGTTGTGCATTCTGTAATTCATGGATTGTAATGTTTTTTTAAATTGTATAACTGCCTTAATTTTTGCTAGACCTCAGGAAGAGTAGCTGCTGCAGGAAATCATTAGGCTCTGTGGTCAGCCAATCATTAGGCTCTGTGGTCAGCCAATCATTAGGGAACCATAATAAATATTAGGCTCTGTGGTCAACGTCTGTGGTCAAAGCATGAACTTTACAAAAATCTGTGGTCAACCAATCATTAGGGCGATCAAAGGTCATGAAGTTTTTGACTGCAGTCGACCAATCATTAGGCTCTGTGGTCAAGTTTGTGGCAGTTGTTCTTCACAACCAATCATCTCTGTGGTCAGCCAATCATTAGGCTCTGTGGTCAGCCAATCATTAGTCATTAGGCTCTGTGGTCAGCCAATCATTAGGCTCTGTGGTCAACCAATCATTAGGCTCTGTGGTCAACCAATCATTAGGCTCTGTGGTCAATCATTAGCCAATCATTAGGCTCTGTGGTCAGCCAATCATTAGGCTCTGTGGTCAACCAATCATTAGGCTCTGTGGTCAACCAATCATTAGGCTCTGTGGTCAACCAATCATTAGGCTCTGTGGTCAGCCAATCATTAGGCTCTGTGGTCAACCAATCATTAGGCTCTGTGGTCAACCAATCATTAGGCTCTGTGGTCAGCCAATCATTAGGCTCTGTGGTCAACCAATCATTAGGCTCTGTGGTCAGCCAATCATTAGGCTCTGTGGTCAACCAATCATTAGGCTCTGTGGTCAGGCTCAATCATTAGGCTCTGTGGTCAACCAATCATTAGGCTCCCAATCAATCATTAGGCTCTGTGGTCAACCAATCATTAGGCTCTGTGGTCAACCAATCATTAGGCTCTGTGGTCAACCAATCATTAGGCTCTGTGGTCAGCCAATCATTAGGCTCTGTGGTCAACCAATCATTAGGCTCTGTGGTCAGCCAATCATTAGGCTCTGTGGTCAACCAATCATTAGGCTCTGTGGTCAACCAATCATTAGGCTCTGTGGTCAACCAATCATTAGGCTCTGTGGTCAGCTCTGTGGTCAATCATTAGGCTCTGTGGTCAACCAATCATTAGGCTCTGTGGTCAACCAATCATTAGGCTCTGTGGTCAGCCAATCATTAGGCTCTGTGGTCAGCCAATCATTAGGCTCTGTGGTCAAATCATTAGGCTCTGTGGTCAGCCAATCATTAGGCTCTGTGGTCAGCCAATCATTAGGCTCTGTGGTCAGCCAATCATTAGGCTCTGTGGTCAGCCAATCATTAGGCTCATTAGTCTGTGGTCAGCCAATCATTAGGCTCTGTGGTCAGCCAATCATCATTAGGCTCTGTGGTCAGCCAATCATTAGGCTCTGTGGTCAACCAATCATTAGGCTCTGTGGTCAGCCAATCATTAGGCTCTGTGGTCAGCCAATCATTAGGCTCTGTGGTCAGCCAATCTGTCTGGGTCAACCAATCATTAGGCTCTGTGGTCAACCAATCATTAGCCAATCATTAGGCTCTGTGGTCAACCAATCATTAGGCTCTGTGGTCAACCAATCATTAGGCTCTGTGGTCAACCAATCATTAGGCTCTGTGGTCAACCAATCATTAGGCTCTGTGGTCAACCAATCATTAGGCTCTGTGGTCAACCAATCATTAGGCTCTGTGGTCAGCCAATCATTAGGCTCTGTGGTCAACCAATCATTAGGCTCTGTGGTCAGCCAATCATTAGGCTCTGTGGTCAGCCAATCATTAGGCTCTGTGGTCAGCCAATCATTAGGCTCTGTGGTCAGCCAATCATTAGGCTCTGTGGTCAACCAATCATTAGGCTCTGTGGTCAACCAATCATTAGGCTCTGTGGTCAACCAATCATTAGGCTCTGTGGTCAGCCAATCATTAGGCTCTGTGGTCAACCAATCATTAGGCTCTGTGGTCAGCCAATCATTAGGCTCTGTGGTCAGCCAATCATTAGGCTCTGTGGTCAGCCAATCATTAGGCTCTGTGGTCAACCAATCATTAGGCTCTGTGGTCAGCCAATCATTAGGCTCTGTGGTCAGCCAATCATTAGGCTCTGTGGTCAGCCAATCATTAGGCTCTGTGGTCAACCAATCATTAGGCTCTGTGGTCAACCAATCATTAGGCTCTGTGGTCAACCAATCATTAGGCTCTGTGGTCAGCCAATCATTAGGCTCTGTGGTCAACCAATCATTAGGCTCTGTGGTCAGCCAATCATTAGGCTCTGTGGTCAACCAATCATTAGGCTCTGTGGTCAACCAATCATTAGGCTCTGTGGTCAACCAATCATTAGGCTCTGTGGTCAACCAATCATTAGGCTCTGTGGTCAACCAATCATTAGGCTCTGTGGTCAACCAATCATTAGGCTCTGTGGTCAACCAATCATTAGGCTCTGTGGTCAACCAATCATTAGGCTCTGTGGTCAGCCAATCATTAGGCTCTGTGGTCAACCAATCATTAGGCTCTGTGGTCAACCAATCATTAGGCTCTGTGGTCAACCAATCATTAGGCTCTGTGGTCAGCCAATCATTAGGCTCTGTGGTCAACCAATCATTAGGCTCTGTGGTCAACCAATCATTAGGCTCTGTGGTCAGCCAATCATTAGGCTCTGTGGTCAGCCAATCATTAGGCTCTGTGGTCAACCAATCATTAGGCTCTGTGGTCAACCAATCATTAGGCTCTGTGGTCAACCAATCATTAGGCTCTGTGGTCAACCAATCATTAGGCTGTTTTTGTTTGACCCAAAGACATGACTGAAACAGGAACCAACTTTGCCATGATTCATGTATAACGCGGATATATACAAATGAATGTGATGTTTGAGGCTCTCTCTCACTAGTTTATTGTACAATGTGTACACATGTGACTTCAGTTTGTGATTGTATGATATCGGTGTTGGAGACATGTTTATTTCAACATTATATAAAGAACCACTTTTATAAACAAGTGTTGTTGTTGTTCTGAGCGTTGCTGTTGGAAAACCACACTAGTGTCCGACTTCCGTCTGTCGCGTACAAACATCCCCCGAAATCACCCCTCCGCTTTCTTCTACAGCCGGTTGCTTTGACCTTACCACTTAAACGTGCCCATGGTCTCCACGTAAAAAGAGGTTTCACAGTTACAACGAGGGTCAGTTTTTTGTCAGCCATTTTTCAAATGACAGGCCTCCTTTTATGGAGAGCGGTTACATCCCAAATGTTACCCTGTTCCCAATAGGGCTCTGGTCAAAAGTAGTGCACTATGTAGGGAATAAGATGCCATTTGGGAATACAGTCAGTGGGCCACTCAGTCGGTGCTCAGTTGACTGAGGACTGATAGAGATGTAATTGGACTGGCTTCGTGTGTCAAATGAAGCAGTAAAAACCGTCAGAGTTCTCATCATCTGGGGTCTCCTGAGGAACACAACCTCTGATAGGCTACTCTAGATTCTAGAACACATTATCATAGGAAGTGCTGCCATGGTGATGGAGGCAGCTATTTTTTTTTAACCTCAAATGGCTTTTCAGAGTTGGAGAGACAAAGGCTGATTTTTGTTAAAAATGTCCTATTCTTTAGTTTATATTTCTCTACTCTGTTTTTGACTGGAAACTCATGCAGTATAATTAGAAACATGTTTATCTTATCAACACAGGCATTCTCTGACAGACAAGTACATTTGTCTTTTGTATTTAGCAGAAGCTCTTATCGAGAGTAAACACATTCAATAACAAAGCAAGGGCAAAAAAGTGACAGTTGAAATTATATAACTGTTAAATATTTTATTCCATGAAACCAAAACAGCTTTCTGAGCAGTGAAAGGGATTTTAACTGAAATCTTAAGTCCAACAACCAAAACAAAAGTAACATTTGTTGTAAATAAAAAACAAAACAGCAAAAAACATGGGATAGGATTAACAGAGGGTTTAAAAATAAACGTACGCAACACTATTATTCCATTTCCTGCCCTATAAAAACATCTGTTCAGAGACAGAGAGAAGACTTCCCCCACCGGCTGACAAATTATACAGTGCCAAGTCTGTTAATGAACACCGATTCATACTGGTGGTCTTCCTCAACTCACTGATAACATGGTGAACTTAAAAACATGACGCCAAACAGCCTCCTCGTTATCTCATGAAGCTGGACGAGACTCTTCCAAAGTGAACTACAGCTTAATAAATGACCGAGGACGCACAGACCACTGGTTCATCAAGGTGACTCTTATGCTGTTCCCACTCTGGGTAGAAGTGACTCTTTTATGCACAGATCTAGGATCAGCTTCCTCCAAACTGACCTATTCACTCCGGCCCTCTGATACCACAAGCATACCCAAAACAAGAGTGGTTCATGTATTGTCATGCATGTACTATGCAGTGTCTCCAAAGTAACAATCATGTACTAGTAACAAATAAATATATTTTTTTGTCTGGTGTGTGTCTTGGTAAAATAATTATAATAAAAACACGTTAATTCCCAAGTCCGTCTACAGACACGCCTCCAGGTGTTTCACCATATACGGTCCCTCCAGCTCATAACCCAGCTTCCTGTAGTAGTTCCTAGTTCCCACACCTGAAACACAGAAGTTAGATAGAGACATGGGTTGATGGGGAAATGTTATCACGCAATCTAGTCTCGACAAAGAACCAACTGTCTGTGTGCGTGTTAATTAATATCTTACAGAGTGCTTTTCCACACCAATGGGTGTAAAAATCAATGAAGAAATCAAATGTATTTTATAAAGCCCTTTCTACATCAGCAGATGTCACAAAGTGCTTTACAGAAACCCAGCCTAAAACCCCAAACAGCAATGCAGATGTAGAAGTACTCCCCAAAGAGCTTCACTTGCTGAAATTATGTTTATTAATGATTTGGCAAAATAAATGAAACAGTTCAATATGGGTGTAAGATATGATGAAATGATAAGCATCCTACCATATGCTGACAGTGGTGTAAAGTATTTAAGTAGTACTTTAAAGTATTTAAGTAGTACTTTAAAGTATTTTTTACTTAAGTTGTTTTTTTGGGTATCTGTACTCTACTATTTATATTTGGACTATTTTTACTTCACTACATTCCTAAAGAAAATAAAATATATTTTTTACTCTCTACATTTTCCCTGACAGCCAAAAGTATGTTACATTTTGAATGCTTAGCAGGACAGTAAAATGGTCCAACTCACACCCTTATCATTCCTACTGCCTCTGATCTGGGGGACGCACTAAACTTCCTTTGTAAATGACGTCTGAGTGTTAGTGTATAGCCCCTGGCTATACATAAATATAATAACACTTGTGGCTTCCCGGGTGGCGCAGTGGTCTAAGCCACTGCATCGCAGTGTCACCGAACACTGAGTCTCGAGCCCAGGCTCTGTCACAGCCGGCCTAGCGTCACCCGAGTTAGGGAGGGTTTGACCCGGCAGGGATATCCTTGTCTCATCTCGCACTAGCGACTCCTGTGGCGGGCCGGGCGCAGTGCACGCTGACAAGGTTGCCAGGTGTACGGTGTTTCCTCCGACACATTGGTGCGGCTGGCTTCCGGGTTGGATGTGCGCTGTGTTAAGAAGCAGTGTGGCTTGGTTGGGTTGTGTTTCGGAGGACGCATGGCTCTCGACCTTCGCCTCTCCCGAGTCCGTACAGGAGTTGCAGCAATGAGACAAGACAGGAACTACTAACAACGGGATACCGTGAAAAAGGGGGTGTTTCAACCGTTTGCTGCCCACACCCCCGACTAGCATCACTACTCTGGACGGTTCTGAAGTAGAATATGTGGACAACTACAAATACCTAGATGTCTGGCTAGAATGTAAACTCTCCTTCTAGAGTCATTAAACATCTCCAATCCAAAATCAAATCTAGAATCGGCTTCGTATTTCACAACCAAGCCTCCTTCACTCACGCTGCCAAACATACCCTCGTAAAAGATCCTCGACTTAGCTTCCAACACTCTACTCAGCAAACTGGATGCAGTCTATCACAGCGCCATCTGTTTTGTCACCAAAGCCCCATATACTATCCACCACTGCGACCTGTATGCTCTAGTCGGCTGGCCCTCGCTACATATTCGTCGCCAGACCCACTGGCTCCAGGTCATCTATAAGCCTATGCTAGGTAACGCTTTGCCTTATCTCAGCTCACTGGTCACGATAACAACACCCACCCGTAGCACGCGCTCCAGCAGGTATATCTCACTGGTCGTCCCCAAAGCCAACACCTACTTTGGCCGCCTTTCCTTCCAGTTCTCTGCTGCCAATGACTGGAACGAATTGCAAAAATCGCTGAAGCTGGAGACTTATATTTCCCTCACTAACTTTAAACATCAGCTATCTGAGCAGCTAACCTATCGCTGCAGCTGTACACAGCCCATCTGTAAATAGCCCACCCAACTACCTCATCCCCATATTGTTTTTATTTACCTTTTCTGCACTTTTGCAGACCAGTATTTCTACTTGCACATCATCATCTGCTCATCTATCACTCCAGTGTTAATTTGCTAAATTGTAATTACTTCTTTACTAATTCGCTACTATGGCCTATTTATTGCCTTACCTCCTCACACCATTTGCACACACTGTATATAGATTTTCTATTGTGTTATTGACTGTACGTTTGTTTATTCCAGGTGTAACTCTGTTGTTGTTGTTGTTGTTGGTGTCACACTGCTTTTGCTTTTATCTTGGCCAGGTCCTAGTTGTAAATGAGAACTTGTTCTCAACTGGCCTATCTGGTTAAGTAAAGGTTAAAAAATAAAAATAATAAAAGATTAAAATAACAGGGGACACGGGCTGGAAACCCTGTGAGGTGAGATGGAAGAAGGCGTGTATGGTGAGACTTTGGAATAGACTGTTGGATATGCCAACTGACAGAATAGCCAGCAAAGTTTTTAAATGTGATCTCGAAGAAATAGATATTGAAATGTATTTGATCCTCTATTGCCTTTTCTACCACGATACACTTGTCCTTATTCTAGAAAAGCCCACCGTACAGTGCCTTAGAAAAGTATTCACACCCCTTGACTTTTTCCACATTTTGTAACATTACAGCCTTATTCTAAAATAGATTAATTAAATCTACACACAATACCAAATCATGACAAAGCAAAAACAGGCTTAGAATCTTTAGCAAATTTATTAAAAAAAAAAGAAACAGTAATATCTTATTTACATTAGTATTCAGACCCTTTGCTCGAAGACTCAAAATTGAGCTCAGGTGCATCCTGTTTCTATTGATCATCCTTGATATGTTTCTACAACTTGATTGGAGTCAAAATTCAATTGATTCGACATGATTTGGAAAGGCACATACCTGTCTATATAAGGTCCCACATTTGACAGTGCATGTCAGAGCAAAAACCAAGCCACGAGGTTGAAGGAATTGTCCGTAGAGCTACGAGACAGGATTGTGTCGAGGTATAGATCTGGGGAAGGGTGCCAAAACATTTCTGCAGCATTGAAGGTCCCCAAGAACACAGTGGCCTCCATCATTCTTAAATGGAAGAAGTTTGGAACCACCAACTCTTCCTAGAGCTGGCCGCCCGGCCAAACTGAGCAATCGGGGAGACTGTTCTTGGTAATGGAGGTGACCAAGAACCCGATAGTCACTCTGACAGAGCTTCAGAGTTCCTCTGTGGAGATGAGAGAACCTTCCAGAAGGACAACCATCTCTGCAGCACTCCACCAATCAGATCTTTTATGGTAGAGTGGCCAGACGCAAACCACTCTTCAGTAAAAGGCCCATAACAGCCCACTTGGAGTTTGCCGGAGAAAGATGCTTTGGTCTGATGAAACAAAGATGTACCTATTTGGCCTGAATGCCAAGTGTCACGTCTCGAGGAAACCTGTCACCAACTCTACGGTGAAGCATGGTGGTGGCAGCATCGTGTTGTGGGGATGTTTTTCAGCAGCAGGGTCTCGGAGACTAGTCAGGGTCGAGGGAAAGATGAACAGAGCAAAATAAAGACATCCTTGATGAAAACCTGCTCCAGAGCGCTCTGGACCTCAGACCGAGGAGAAGGTTCAACTTCCAACAGGACAACGACCCTAAGCACACAGCCAAGACAACGTAGGAGTGGCATAAATCTCTGAATGTCCTTGAGTGACCCAGCCAAAGCCCGGACTTAAACCTGATCAAACATCTCTGGAGAGACCAGAGAATAGCTGTGCAACGATGCTCCCCATACAACCTGACAGAGAAGAATGGGAGAAACTCCACAAATACAGGTGTGCCAAACGTATAGCTTCATACCCAAGAAGACTTGAGGCTGTAATCACTGCCAAAGGTGCTTCAACAAAGTACTGAGTAAAGGTTCTGACTACGTATGTAAATGTGATCTAACTTTTTTATTTTTTTAAATTCTAAAAAACTGTTTTAATTTGTCATTATGGGGTATTGTGTGTAGATTGATGAGGGGGAAAAAACGATTTAAAACATTTTAGAATAAGGCTGTAACGTTACAAAATGTGGGAAAAGTGGAAGGGGTCTGAATACTTCCTGAATGCTCTGTATATACCCTGGAATTATGTGGCTGAGCCATGAAGAGAAACTGAAATGTGTTTATGTTCATTGTGTATTTCTGTTTACAGGATTTTTAGAAAAAGCCTGGATTAAAATAAAAAGAGCTCCTGGGAGGAGAGAGAGAGATAAGACCCTCTACTGCTCCTAGGAGGAGAGAGAGAGATATGACCAGCCATCTACTGCTCCTAGGAGGAGAGAGAGAGATATGACCAGCCATCTACTGCTCCTAGGAAGAGAGAGAGAGATAGAGAGAGATAAGACCGTCCGTCTACTGCTCCTAGGAGGAGAGAGAGAGATAAGACCGTCCGTCTACTGCTCCTAGGAGGAGAGAGAGAGAGAGAGAGAGAGAGATAAGACCGTCCGTCTACTGCTCCTAGGAGGAGAGAGAGAGAGAGAGAGAGATAAGACCGTCCGTCTACTGGTCCTAGGAGGAGAGAGATAAGACCATCCGTCTACTGCTCCTAGGAGGAGAGAGATAAGACCATCCGTCTACTGCTCCTAGGAGGAGAGAGATAAGACCATTCGTCTACTGCTCCTAGGAGCGAGAGGGAGCGATAAGACCATCCGTATACTGCTCCTAGGAGGAGAGAGATAAGACCATTCGTCTACTGCTCCTAGGAGGAGAGAGATAAGACCATTCGTCTACTGCTCCTAGGAGGAGAGAGATAAGGCCATTCGTCTCCTGCTCCTAGGAGGAGAGCGATAAGACCATTCGTCTACTGCTCCTAGGAGGAGAGAGATAAGACCAGACGTCTACTGCTCCTAAGCATGGAGGAGATAGAGAGAGATAAGGCCATTCGTCTACTGCTCCTAGGAGGAGAGAGAGAGATAAGACCATTCGTCTACTGCTCCTAAGCATGGAGGAGAGAGATAATACCATCCTTCTCCTAAGCATGGAGGAGAGAGATAAGACCAGACGTCTCCTGCTCCTAAGCATGGAGGAGAGAGATAATACCATCCTTCTCCTGCTCCTAAGCATGGAGGAGAGAGATAATACCATCCTTCTCCTGCTCCTAAGCATGGAGGAGAGAGATAAGACCAGACGTCTACTGCTCCTAGGAGGAGAGAGAGAGATAAGACCAGACGTCTACTGCTCCTAGGAGGAGAGAGAGAGGTAAGACCAGACGTCTACTGCTCCTAGGAGGAGAGAGAGAGGTAAGACCAGACGTCTACTGTTCCTAAGCATTGAGGAGAGAGATAATACCATCCTTCTCCTGCTCCTAAGCATGGAGGAGAGAGGTAAGACCAGACGTCTACTGCTCCTAGGAGGAGAGAGAGAGATAAGACCAGACGTCTACTGCTCCTAGGAGGAGAGAGAGAGATAAGACCAGACGTCTACTGCTCCTAAGCATGGAGGAGATAGAGAGAGATAAGACCATTCGTCTACTGCTCCTAAGCATGGAGGAGAGAGATAATACCATCCTTCTCCTGCTCCTAAGCATGGAGGAGAGAGATAATACCATCCTTCTCCTGCTCCTAAGCATGGAGGAGAGAGATAAGACCAGACGTCTACTGCTCCTAGGAGGAGAGAGAGAGATAAGACCAGACGTCTACTGCTCCTAGGAGGAGAGAGAGAGGTAAGACCAGACGTCTACTGCTCCTAGGAGGAGAGAGAGAGATAAGACCAGACGTCTACTGCTCCTAGGAGGAGAGAGAGAGGTAAGACCAGACGTCTACTGTTCCTAAGCATGGAGGAGAGAGATAATACCATCCTTCTCCTGCTCCTAAGCATGGAGGAGAGAGGTAAGACCAGACGTCTACTGCTCCTAGGAGGAGAGAGAGAGATAAGACCAGACGTCTACTGCTCCTAGGAGGAGAGAGAGAGGTAAGACCAGACGTCTACTGCTCCTAGGAGGAGAGAGAGGGATAAGACCAGACGTCTACTGCTCCTAGGAGGAGAGAGAGGTAAGACCAGACGTCTACTGTTCCTAAGCATGGAGGAGAGAGATAATACCATCCTTCTCCTGCTCCTAAGCATGGAGGAGAGAGATAAGACCAGACGTCTACTGTTCCTAAGCATGGAGGAGAGAGATAATACCATCCTTCTCCTGCTCCTAAGCATGGAGGAGAGAGATAAGACCAGACGTCTACTGCTCCTAGGAGGAGAGAGAGAGATAAGACCAGACGTCTACTGCTCCTAAGCATGGAGGAGAGAGGTAAGACCAGACGTCTACTGCTCCTAAGCATGGAGGAGAGAGGTAAGACCAGACGTCTACTGCTCCTAAGCATGGAGGAGAGAGGTAAGACCAGATGTCTACTGCTCCTAAGCATGGAGGAGAGAGATAAGACCAGACGTCTACTGCTCCTAAGCATGGAGGAGAGAGGTAAGACCAGACGTCTACTGTTCCTAAGCATGGAGGAGAGAGAGAGATAAGACCAGACGTCTACTGTTCCTAGGAGGAGAGAGAGAGATAAGACCAGACGTCTACTGTTCCTAAGCATGGAGGAGAGAGATAAGACCAGACGTCTACTGTTCCTAAGCATGGAGGAGAGAGATAAGACCAGACGTCTACTGTTCCTAAGCATGGAGGAGAGAGAGAGAACGATAAGAGACCCACCTGAGATGACGGCTAGTTTCCCAGAGCCATGTTCTTCTCTGGCGATCCTCTCTGCTTCTTCCATCAGCATCATGCCAAAGCCCTGCAAACAGGAGGAACAAATGACAAGACAACATCAAGCACAGAGCTTAACAAAAACTCAGAGACTTAACAGAGAGAAGGACAGCTTAACAAAAACTCAGAGACTTAACAGAGAGAAGGACAGCTTAACAAAAACTCAGAGAGACTTAACAGAGAGAAGGACAGTGATTCAGTTCATTTTAAAAACACACGATTCGACTTAACAAAAAGGTCATGATGATGTTGAGTAGCTAGTAATATATGAATAGTGCTGAGGTCATGATGATGTTGAGTAGCTAGTAAAATATATGAATAGTGCTGAGCAGGAATAAAATCTTGAACTGTAGTTCTACAGTTGTCCAGGACCAGGGTGTGTGTGTGTGTGTGTGTGTGTGTGTGTGTGTGTGTGTACCTGGTGTTGGAACTTGCTGGGGTCTCTGCTACTGACAGGAACCACGCTGCCGTAGACGTGCAGCTCACGGACGATAGACACGCCCCCTTTGAGCTCAGGGCGAAATGATTGGGCGGAACAACGCCGGAGACGCAGCAGACCAATCAGAATGTCCTGTTCTGGGTCCTCGTAGGACAGGAAGGTTTCCCAGCCACCGTTGGCCACGTAGTCTCTACGAATCAGCTCCACCTGGTAGGGACGCACTTTGTGATGGATCTCCTGGATTCCCACTTCTCTTGTTCTCACATCTCGACACTAGTGGATGAGAGAAAGACGTTATGATCATGTATTCTAACTCGCTAACTACCACTCCGTATGCCCTAACATTGGACTGTAATTACATTTTATACACACACACACATTATTGTAAACCGGGTAGTTTAGATCCTGGATTCTGATTGGCTGAAACAGCATTCCAGCCATGTGTATATCAGATTATATATATTTTGGGTGTGACGCAAAACTACTTGTTTACTGTTCTATTTACGTTGGTAACCAGTTTCTAATGGCCAATATACTACACCCCCTGGGGCCCTACTGCTTCAATATACTACACCCCCTGGGGCCCTACTGCTTCAATATACTACACCCCCTGGGGCCCTACTGCTTCAATATACTACACCCCCTGGGGCCCTACTGCTTCAATATACTACACCCCCTGGGGCCCTACTGCTTCAATATACTACACCCCCTGGGGCCCTACTGCTTCAATATACTACACCCCTGGGGCCCTACTGCTTCAATATACTACACCCCCTGGGGCCCTATTGCTTCAATATACTACACCCCCTGGGGCCCTACTGCTTCAATATACTACACCCCCTGGGGCCCTACTGCTTCAATATACTACACCCCCTGGGGCCCTACTGCTTCAATATACTATACCCCCTGGGGCCCTATTGCTTCAATATACTACACCCCTGGGAGCCCTACTGCTTCAATATACTACACCCCCTGGGGCCCTACTGCTTCAATATACTACACCCCCTGGGGCCCTACTGCTTCAATATACTACACCCCCTGGGGCCCTACTGCTTCAATATACTACACCCCCTGGGGCCCTACTGCTTCAATATACTACACCCCCTGGGGCCCTACTGCTTCAATATACTACACCCCCTGGGGCCCTACTGCTTCATGATATACTTGGTAGTTTGGATCCTGGATGCTGATTGGCTAAAACAGCATTCCAGTCGTGTGCAAATAAAACAAATTGTGTTCTATTTGAGAGTGAACGCCACGCCTCCCCTCTGGCCTTATTTTATACATTTTATTTGCAGTGTATTTCCTCACCTCTGTACCCATATCTTTCATTCTGGCCAGGGCCAGCTCTCGGAGGTTACCATGCTCCACCCCAGAGCTCACCAGAGGCATGGGGATGTCCCTGAGACAGAGACGCAGAGACCGATACATCAGTGTACTGTACATAAAGGGCTTTAGGATGGTCTTATCCCCTTAGTTCCAGTGAAGGGAAACCTTAATGCTACAGCATACAGTGACATTCTAGACGATTCCAACTTTGTGGCAACAGTTTGGGAAGGCCCTTTCTTGTTTCAGCATGACAATGCCCCCTGGTACAAATCAAGGTCCATACAGAAATGGTTTGTCGTAATCGGTGTGGAAGAATTTGAATGGCCCGCACAGAGCCCTGACCTCAACCCCATCGAACACCTTTGGGATGAATTGGAACACCGACTGTGACTAAAGGCTAATCGCCCCAACATCTGGGCCCACCTCACTAACTCTCGTGGCTGAATGGAAGCAAGTCCCCGCAGCAATGGAAAGTGGAAAGCCTTCCCTGGAGAGTGGAGGCTGTTACAGCAGCAAAGGGGGGAGGGGGGACCAACTCCATATTAATGCCCATTATTTTGTAATGAGATGTTCCACAAGCAGGTGTCCACATACTTTTGGTCAGGTAGTGTATTTCACTGTCTCTGGTCATAAGATAAATAGGAATTGGTGCAGGCAGCAAGATGACTGTCCCCCCTTTTCTCAGCGGAGGGGAGAGAGGGAGTTAGGGGAGAGAGGGAGGGGAGAGAGGGAGGGGAGAGAGGGAGGGGAGAGAGGGAGGGGAGAGAGGGAGGGAGAGAGGGGAGGGAGGGAGGGGAGAGAGGGAGGGAGGGAGGGAGGGAGAGAGGGAGGGAGAGAGGGAGGGGAGAGGGAGGGAGTTAGAGAGGGGGGAGAGAGGGAGAGGGGAGAGAGAGGAGGGAGAGAGGGAGGGGAGAGAGGGAGGGAGAGAGGAGGGAGGGAGGGAGGGAGAGAGGGAGGGGAGAGAGGGAGGGGAGAGGGGAGGGAGGAGGGAGAGGAGGAGGGAGGGAGAGAGGGAGGGGAGAGGAGGGAGGGAGAGAGAGGGAGGGGGAGAGGGAGGGAGAGGGGAGGGAGAGAGGGAGGGGAGAGAGGGAGGGGAGAGAGGGAGGGGAGAGAGGAGGGGGGAGTTAGGGAGGGGAGTTAGGGAGGGGAGTTAGGGAGGGGAGAGGGAGGGGAGAGGGAGGGAGAGAGAGGGAGGGGAGAGAGGGAGGGGAGAGAGGGGGGAGTTAGGGAGGGAGTTAGGGAGGGGAGTTAGGGAGGGAGAGAGGGGGGGGAGAGAGGGAGGGAGAGAGGGAGGGGAGAGAGGGAGGAGGGGAGAGAGGGAGGAGAGAGGGAGGGGAGAGGGAGGAGGAGGGGAGAGAGGGAGGGAGAGAGAGGGGAGGAGAGAGGGAGGGGGAGGGGAGAGAGGGAGGGGAGGGAGGGAGGGGAGAGAGGGAGGGCCAGAGGGGAGAGAGGGGAGGGAGAGAGGGAGGGGGGGAGAGGGAGTGAGGGGAGGGAGGAGAGGGGAGGGGAGGGAGAGAGGGAGTGAGGGAGGAGAGGAGGGAGGAGGGAGGGAGAGAGGGAGTGAGGGAGGGAGAGAGGGAGGGGAGAGAGGGAGGGAGAGGGAGGGAGAGAGGGAGGAGGAGGGAGGGAGAGAGGGAGGGGAGAGGGAGGGGAGAGAGGGAGGGGAGAGAGGGAGGGAGAGAGGGAGGAGGAGGGGAGAGAGGGAGGGAGAGAGGGAGGGAGAGGGGAGAGAGGGGAGAGAGGGAGGGGAGAGAGGGAGGGAGAGAGAGGAGGGGAGGGAGGGAGAGAGGGAGGGAGAGAGGGAGGAGGGAGGGGAGAGAGGGAGTGAGGGAGGAAAGAGGGAGCCTTCCTGAGGGAGGGAGGGGAGGGCAAAGGGAGAGAGGGAGGAGGAGGAGGGGAGAGAGGGAGGGGTTCCAGAGGGAGTTAGGGAGGGGAGAGGGAGTTAGGGAGGGAGAGAGGGAGGGGAGGAGGGAGGAGGAGGGAGAGAGGGAGGGGAGAGAGGGAGGGAGGGAGGGGAGAGAGGGAGGGAGAGAGGGAGGGAGAGAGGGAGTGGAGAGAGGGGAGGGGAGAGAGGGAGGGGGGGAGGGAGGAGAGGGAGAGAGGGAGGGAGATTAGGAGGGGAGTTAGGGAGGGAGGGATAGAGGGAGGGGAGAGAGGGAGGGAGAGAGGGAGGGGGAGAGAGGGAGGGGAGTTAGGAGGGGAGTTAGGGAGGGGAGAGAGGGAGGGGTGAGAGGGAGGGGAGAGAGGGGGACACGGGAGGGGAGAGAGGGAGGGGAGAGGGGATTTTTAGAGGGAGGGAGAGAGAGGAGGAGAGAGGGAGGAGAGAGGGAGGGAGAGAGGGAGGGGAGAGAGGGAGGGGAGAGAGGGAGGAGAGAGGGAGGGGGAGGGAGGGAGGGAGAGAGGGAGGGGAGAGAGGGAGGGGAGAGAGGGAGGAGGGAGGGGAGAGAGGAGGGGAGAGAGGGAGGGGAGAGAGGGAGGGGAGAGGGGAGGGGAGAGGGAGGGGAGAGAGGGAGGGGGAGGGGGGGAGAGAGGGAGGAGAGAGGGAGGGGAGAGGGAGGGGAGAGAGGGAGGGGAGAGAGGGAGGGGAGAGAGGGAGGGGAGAGAGGGAGGGGAGAGAGGGAGTTAGGGAGGGGAGAGAGGGAGGGAGAGAGGGAGAGAGGGAGGGAGAGAGGGAGGGGGGAGAGGGAGGGGAGAGAGGGAGGGGAGAGAGGGAGGGGAGGGGAGAGAGGGAGGGAGAGAGGGAGGGGAGAGAGGGAGGAGGGAGGGGAGAGAGGGAGGAGGGAGGGAGAGAGGGAGGGGAGGGGAGGGAGGGAGGGAGAGAGGGGGAGGGGAGAGGAGAGGAGTTAGGGAGGGGAGAGAGGGAGGGGAGAGAGGGAGTTAGGGAGGGGAGGAGGGAGGGGAGGAGGATTTAGGGGAGTTAGGGAGGGGAGAGAGGGAGGGGAGAGAGGGAGTTAGGGAGGGGAGGAGGGAGGGAGAGAGGGAGTTAGAGGGAGGGGAGGGAGGGAGAGAGGGAGGGGAGAGAGGGAGGGGAGAGAGGGAGGGAGAGAGGGAGGGAGGGAGGGGAGGGAGGAGAGAGGGAGGGGAGAGGGAGGGAGGGAGGGAGAGAGGGAGGGGAGGGAGGGAGGGGGAGGGGAGGGGAGGGGAGGGGGAGAGAGGGAGGGAGAGAGGGAGGGGAGAGAGGGAGGGGAGAGAGGGAGGGAGAGAGGGAGGGGGAGGGGGAGGAGAGAGGGAGGGGAGAGAGGGAGGGGGAGAGAGGGAGGGGAGAGAGGGAGGGGAGAGAGGGAGGGGAGGAGTTAGGGAGGGGGAGGGGAGGAGAGGGAGGGAGAGAGGGAGGGAGGGGGAGGGAGGAGGGAGGGGAGAGAGGGAGGGGAGAGAGGGGAGAGGGGAGGGGAGAGAGGGGAGAGGGAGGGGAGGGAGAGGGGAGGGGAGAGGGAGAGGAGAGAGGGAGGGGAGAGAGGGAGGAGGGGGGGAGAGAGGGAGGGAGAGAGGGAGGGGAGGAGGGAGGGGAGAGAGGGAGGGGAGAGAGGGAGGGGAGAGAGGGAGGAGGGAGGGGAGAGGGGAGGGAGGAGGGGGAGAGAGGGAGGGAGAGAGGGAGGGAGAGAGGGAGGGAGGGAGGGAGAGAGGGAGGGAGTTAGGGAGGGGAGAGAGGAGGGGAGAGAGGGAGGGGAGGGAGAGAGGGAGGGGAGAGAGGGAGGGAGGGGAGGGAGAGAGGGAGGGGAGAGAGGGAGGGAGAGGGGAGGGAGAGAGGGAGGGGAGAGAGGGAGGGGAGAGAGGGAGGGGAGAGAGGGAGGGAGAGAGGGAGGGGAGAGAGGGAGGAGAGAGGGAGGGGAGGGAGGGGAGAGAGGGAGAGGGAGGGGAGAGAGGAGAGGAGGGAGGGGAGAGAGGGAGGGAGAGAGGGAGGGAGAGAGGGAGGAGGGAGGGGAGAGAGGGAGGGGAGAGAGGGAGGGAGAGAGGGAGGAGGGGGAGGGAGAGGGAGGGGAGAGAGGAGGGAGAGAGGGAGGGAGAGAGGGAGGGAGGAGGGAGTTTTTAGGGGAGGGAGGGGAGAGAGGGAGGGAGAGAGGGAGAGAGAGGGGAGGGAGGGAGGGAGAGAGGGGAGGGAGAGAGGGAGGGGAGAGAGGGAGGAGAGAGGGAGGGGGAGAGAGGGAGGGGTTTAGAGAGGGAGTTAGAGAGGGAGGGGAGAGAGGGAGAGAGGGAGGGAGAGAGGGAGGGAGAGAGGGAGGGAGAGGGAGGAGGGAGGGGAGAGAGGGAGGGAGAGAGGGAGGGGAGAGAGGGAGGGGAGAGGGAGGGGGAGGAGAGATTTAGGGGAGAGGAGGGGAGAGAGAGGGAGGGGAGAGAGGGAGGAGAGAGGGGAGGTGAGAGGGAGATTTTTTTAGGGAGGGGGAGAGAGGGAGGAGGGAGGGAGAGAGGGAGGGAGAGAGGGAGGGAGAGAGGAGGAGGGGAGAGAGGGAGGGGAGGGAGGGGAGGGAGGAGGGGAGAGTTAGGGAGGGAGAGGGAGAGGAGGATATAGGGAGGGAGAGAGGGAGGGAGAGAGGGAGGGAGAGAGGGAGAGAGGGAGGGAGAGAGGGAGGGGAGAGAGGGGAGGGGAGAGAGAGGGGGAGAGAGGGAGGGGAGAGAGGGAGGGGAGAGAGGGAGGGGAGAGAGGGAGGGGAGAGAGGGAGGGGAGAGAGGGAGGAGGAGGGGTGAGAGGGAGGGGAGAGAGGGAGGGGAGAGAGGGAGGGGAGAGAGGGAGGGGAGAGAGGGAGGGAGGGGAGAGAGGGGTGAGAGGGAGGAGGGAGGGGAGAGAGGGAGGGGTGGGAGGGGAGAGAGGGAGGGGAGAGAGGGAGGGAGAGAGGAGGGGGGGAGAGAGGGAGGGAGAGAGGGAGGGGAGAGAGGGAGGAGAGAGGGAGAGAGGGAGGGAGGAGGGAGGAGGGAGGGGAGAGAGGGAGGGAGAGAGGGAGGGGAGAGAGGGAGGAGAGAGGGAGAGAGGGAGGGAGGGAGGGAGGGGAGAGAGGAGGAGAGGAGGGGAGAGAGGGAGGGGGGAGGGAGGAGGGAGGGAGGGAGGAGGAGGGAGAGAGGGAGGGGAGAGAGGGAGGGGAGAGAGGGAGGGGAGAGAGGGAGGGAGAGGGAGGAGGACAGGAGTTAGGGAGGAGAGAGGGAGGAGAGAGGGAGGAGGAGGGAGGGAGAGAGGGAGGGGAGAGGAGGGAGAGAGGAGGGGAGAGACAGGAGAGGGGAGAGAGGGAGGAGGTTACCCCTGTGAGTCCGGTGAGAGGGAGGGGAGGGAGAGGAGTTAGGGAGGGGAGGAGAAGAGGGAGGGGAGAGAGGGAGGGGGTGAGAGGGAGGAGAGGGAGGAGGGGTGAGTCAGGTGAGGAGGGGAGAGAGGGAGGGGAGGACATTCAGGTGAGAGGGAGAGAGGGAGGGGGAGAGGGAGGAGGGAGTTAGGGAGGGAGAGAGGGAGGGGAGAGAGGGAGAGAGGGAGGGACATCCCAGGGGAGGGGCTTTAGAGAGGGAGGGGAGGGAGGGAGCAGAGGGAGGAGGGAGGGGAGAGAGGGGAGGGGAGAGAGGGAGGGGGAGGGACAGTGAGTCAGGAGAGGAGGAGAGAGAGGGAGGAGGGACGGTGAGTCAGGTGAGAGGGAGGGGAGAGAGGAGGGGAGGACAGTGAGTCAGGTGAGAGGCAGCCTCACCCCTGCTTCCCCCCTCCGCTCAGACTCAGGCCATCAAGTAAAATATAATTTAAAAACTTGGTCTGAGAAGAACATTGGCAAGGCAATTCAAGCATATCCAATATGCAGCTACAGAAATATTTTTAATTCATTGCTGTTGCATAGGCTTATGTTTATTAAATTCAGTAAAAAATAAAAAATAAGTATATGAGCGGTAGATCTCAGTTTGCATTTTGACTCAAAGGGCTTTTCTGTTTTTACATCCCAATTCAGTTCAAAAGGGGCTTTATTGGAAACGTGTTTACATTGTCAAAGCAAGTAAACACTAGCTCTGTCTAGCACACACACACACACACACACACACACACACACACACACACACACACACACACACACACACACACACACACACACACACACACACACACACACACACACACACACACCTACCTCTGGACGCGGTAGACTCTAGTCCAGGGTGGCACCAGTGCCAGGATGCGTGCCACTAGATCTACCAGGGCAGAGGGGGAGTAGCTCTTATAGCGACCGGTCTTCCACAGCTCATACAGACCTGTACCCCTGATCACCAGAGTAGGGTACAGCTTCAACCCATCTGGCCTGAACGCTGGGTTCTCAAAGAACTCCTGGGAGGGCAGAGAAAGAGGAGCAGGATGGAGGGGGAAGAGGATGGAGGGGGAAGAGGAGGACAGAAAGGAGGAGGATGGAGGGGGAAGAGGAGGATAGGGAGGAGGAGGAGGATGGAGAGGGAAGAGGAGGACAGGGAGGAGGAGGAGGATGGAGGGGGAAGAGGAGGACAGAAAGGAGGAGGAGGAGGGAGGGGGAAGAGGAGGACAGAAAGGAGGAGGAGGATGGAGGGGGAAGAGGAGGACAGGGAGGAGGAGGATGGAGGGGGAAGAGGAGGACAGGGAATGAGGAGGAGGATGGAGGGGGAAGAGGAGGACAGGGAGGAGGAGGAGGATGGAGAGGGAAGAGGAGGACAGGGAGGAGGAGGATGGAGAGAGGAAGAGGAGGACAGGGGAGGAGGAGGAGGATGGAGGAAAGAGGAGGACAGAGAGGAGGAGGAGGATGGAGGGGGAAGAAGAGGAGGACAGAAAGGGAGGAGGAGGAGGATGGAAGGGAAGAGGGAGGACAGGGAGGAGGAGGAGGATGGAGAGAGAGGGAGGACAGGGAGGAAGGAGGAGGATGGAGGGAGGAAGAGGAGGACAGGGAGGAGGAGGATGGAGGGGGAAGAGGAGGACAGGGAGGAGGAGGAGGATGGAGAGGGAAGAGGAGGACAGGGAGGAGGAGGAGGATGGAGGGGGAAGAGGAGGACAGGGAGGAGGAGGAGGATGGAGGGGGAAGAGGAGGACAGGGAGGAGGAGGATGGAGGGGGAAGAGGAGGACAGGGAGGAGGAGGATGGAGGGGGAAGAGGAGGACAGGGAGGAGGAGGATGGAGGGGGAAGAGGAGGACAGGGAGGAGGAGGATGGAGGGGGAAGAGGAGGACAGGGAGGAGGAGGATGGAGGGGGAAGAGGAGGACAGGGAGGAGGAGGATGGAGGGGAAGAGGAGGGAGGACAGGGGAAGAGAGGAGGAGGATGGAGGAAGAGGAGGACAGGACAGAAATGAGGAGCAGGATGGAGGGGAAGAGGAGGACAGGAAGGAGGAGGAGGAGGGGAAGAGGAGGACAGAAAGGAGGAGGATGGAGGGGGAAGAGGAGGATAGGGAGGAGGAGGAGGATGGAAGAGAGGAGGAGGATGGAGGGAGGAGGAGGAGGATGGAGGGGGAAGAGGAGGACAGAAAGGAGGAGGATGGAGGGGGAAGAGGAGGACAGGGAGGAGGAGCAGGATGGAGAGGGAAGAGGAGGACAGGGAGGAGGAGGAGGATGGAGGGGGAAGAGGAGGACAGAAAGGAGGAGGAGGATGGAGAGGGAAGAGGAGGACAGGGAGGAGGAGGAGGATGGAGAGGGAAGAGGAGGACAGAAAGGAGGAGCAGGATGGAGGGGGAAGAGGAGGACAGGGAGGAGGAGGAGGAGAGGAGATGGAGGGAAGAGGAGGACGATGGAGAGGGAGGAGGAGGAGGATGGGGAGGGAAGACGAGGACAGGGAGGAGGAGGAGGAGGATGGAGAGGGAAGAGGAGGACAGGGAGGAGGATGGGGAGGGAAGAGGAGGACAGAAAGGAGGAGCAGGATGGAGGGGGAAGAGGAGGATGAGGATGGAGGGGGAAGAGGAAGACAGAGAGTGCTGTTAGAGAACAAGAGGTCCCAGTGATGCAGGTGTATGTATCAGTATGACAGGAGAGCAGGACTGTGACCATTGGCCAAATACACCATTTATCTCCTGCTCTCACACACCGACACGCTCCGATTACCATCACTAGGATTACACACACAGGGTATGAAAGCTATTCTCAAAGGGATACTTAGGGATGTTGGTAATGAAGCCCTTTGTTTACTTCCCCAGAGAGTCAGATGAATCCGTGGATACCATTTTAACGCTAGTTAGCATTGGCTCGCTAAACTACCTCTAACTTCCTTTATACTGGATGTAGAGACACACGGAACCCTGACTCCACACGGAACCCTGACTCCACACGGAACCCTGGCTCCACACGGAACCCTGGCTCCACACGGAACCCTGGCTCCACATGGAACCCTAACCCTGAATATACATCCTATTATAATATAGTATAATAGAAGAGTAACCAGGCTAGTTCAGCAAAATGTGTGGCTGGCTGGCCGCACACACACACGCGCTTAAGGTAGTACATTGCATCCGATGTGGACGCACACAGTCTGCCACAGACAGAGCACACAGTCTGCCTAGGACAGAGCACACAGTCTGCCTAGGACAGAGCACACAGTCTGCCTAGGACAGAGCACACAGTCTGCCAAGGACAGAGCACACAGTCTGCCACAGACAGAGCACACAGTCTGCCTAGGACAGAGCACACAGTCTGCCTAGGACAGAGCACACAGTCTGCCTAGGACAGAGCACACAGTCTGCCTAGGACAGAGCACACAGTCTGCCTAGGACAGAGCACACAGTCTGCCTAGGACAGAGCACACAGTCTGCCTAGGACAGAGCACACAGTCTGCCTAGGACAGAGCACACAGTCTGCCTAGGACAGAGCACACAGTCTGCCACAGACAGAGCACACAGTGCACACAGTCTGCCTAGGACAGAGCACACAGTCTGCCACAGACAGAGCACACAGTCTGCCACAGACAGAGCACACAGTCTGCCTAGGACAGAGCACACAGTCTGCCACAGACAGAGCACACAGTCTGCCACAGACAGAGCACACAGTCTGCCACAGACAGAGCACACAGTCTGCCACAGACAGAGCACACAGTCTGCCACAGACAGAGCACACAGTCTGCCACAGACAGAGCACACAGTCCACAGTCCACAGACAGAGCACACAGTCTGACCGGAGCAGGTCTGGTCACAGAGCACACAGTCTGCCACAGACAGAGCACACAGTCTGCCACAGACAGACAACCAGAGCACAGTCTGCCACAGACAGAGCACACAGTCTGGAAAGACAGAGCACACAGTCTGCCACAGACAGAGCACACAGTCTGCCACAGACAGAGCACACAGTCTGCCACAGACAGAGCACACAGTCTGCCTACAGAGCACACAGTCTGCCTAGGACAGAGCACAGCAGTCTGCCACAGACAGAGCACACAGTCTGCCACAGACAGAGCACACAGTCTGGTGGTGTGTCTGCCATTGGACAGAGCACACAGTCTGCCACAGACAGAGCGCACTCCTGCAGTTGGATCTCTGCCTAGACAGAGCACTCTGTTGGATCTCTGTTGCATCTCTTGAGTCTGCCTGGGGACAGAGCACACAGTCTGCCACAGACAGAGCAAAGGCAGTTTATAGAAAGGACACAGTCGCACACAGTCTGCCTGGACAGAGCACACAGTGTTTAACAGTCTGGCCAGACAGAGCACACAGTCTGCCTAGGACAGAGCACACAGTCTGCCTAGGACAGAGCACACAGTCTGCCACAGACAGAGCACACAGTCTGCCACAGACAGAGCACACAGTCTGCCACAGACAGAGCACACAGTCTGCCACAGACAGAGCACACAGTCTGCCACAGACAGAGCACACAGTCTGCCACAGACAGAGCACACAGAGGCCTGTCCCGTTGAGGCCGGAGCAGGCATGGTCACATGACTTCTCTGTCGCTTCCGCCAGGCTACCATCAGCCCCCCCCCCAGAGACGGGGTTCATCCCACACTTCCACAGTGATGTCTTAAGTCGGTCCTTCAGACTATTTTTTTTCCTGCCCACCTACAGAGCGACGGCACAGTTGTAGCTGTCCATACAGCAGCTTCCGCGGCAGGCGATCCTGGGCTATCTGATTGGCCGAGCCAAGCTGGTGGTGTGTGCTGATTGGCCGAGCCAAGCTGGTGGTGTGTGATGAACTCCTCAATGCTCCTGCAGTTGGATCTCTGTTGGATCTCTGTTGGATCTCTGTAGGATCTCTGTAGGATCTCTGTAGGATCTCTGTAGGATCTCTGTAGGATCTCTGTAGGATCTCTGTAGGATCTCTGTAGGATCTCTGTAGGATCTCTGTTGGATCAGGTCAGTAGATCTCTGTTGAAATCTCTGAATATCTCAGGTGTAGGATCTCTGTTGGATCTCTGAATCTCTGTAGGCAGATTTTATCTCTTGAGTGAAAAGGACTCAAAATTCGTCGAAAGGCATTTTATATGAAAAGGACTCAAATCGTTTTTAAAAAGTGTTGATTGTTGACTGTCCATGTTTAACATCCATAAAGGAGTGTGTGTAGATACACACACACTGTAACTTTGGTGTGGAGGTGCAGGTTCCTGTTGTTTAAAACACCCTCTTCCTTAAGAATCCAAAGGAGGAGGAGGAGGAGGAGGAGGATGATGAGGATGAGGATGAGGATGATGAGGATGATGAGGATGAGGATGAGGAGGATGAGGATGAGGAGGAGGCCTCTTTGATCCGATTCTGGATATCCTGTTCGATGTTAGTCTTCCCGAGAGATATTTAAAAAGTGTGGTACAACGGCCAGGGAAGATGAAGAGATGAGGAAGAGATGAAGAATGTGTTGTTTAAGGGTGGAGGATCAGATAACCACTGACATAGGACCTCTGTTTTGGGGAGGTTAACAGACAGCTCCGTTCTGCTCTTACAGCTACTGTGAGGATGGCTTGTACAGCTTCTGGGGGTTTGTTTCACATGAGCTCAGTCATCCGCATACTGGAGATCAAGTACGCGATCAGATTTGAGCTTTGCGGCAGCTTAGAGCCACCTAAATGTTGTCTGAATGTTGTCTACTTTTTTTCTGCCTTGAGGACAGTGCCGCCTTTTAAAAACCAAATCTCATTTTATTAGTCACATGCGCTGAATACAACAGGTGTAGTAGACCTCACAGTGAAATGCTGAATACAACAGGTGTAGTAGACCTCACAGTGAAATGCTGAATACAACAGGTGTAGTAGACCTCACAGTGAAATGCTGAATACAACAGGTGTAGTAGACCTCACAGTGAAATGCTGAATACAACAGGTGTAGTAGACCTTACAGTGAAATGCTGAATACAACAGGTGTAGTAGACCTCACAGTGAAATGCTGAATACAACAGGTGTAGTAGACCTCACAGTGAAATGCTGAATACAACAGGTGTAGTAGACCTTACAGTGAAATGCTGAATACAACAGGTGTAGTAGACCTGACAGTGAAATGCTGAATACAACAGGTGTAGTAGACCTCACAGTGAAATGCTGAATACAACAGGTGTAGTAGACCTTACAGTGAAATGCTGAATACAACAGGTGTAGTAGACCTCACAGTGAAATGCTGAATACAACAGGTGTAGTAGACCTCACAGTGAAATGCTGAATACAACAGGTGTAGTAGACCTCACAGTGAAATGCTGAATACAACAGGTGTAGTAGACCTTACAGTGAAATGCTGAATACAACAGGTGTAGTAGACCTCACAGTGAAATGCTGAATACAACAGGTGTAGTAGACCTGACAGTGAAATGCTGAATACAACAGGTGTAGTAGACCTCACAGTGAAATGCTGAATACAACAGGTGTAGTAGACCTTACAGTGAAATGCTGAATACAACAGGTGTAGTAGACCTCACAGTGAAATGCTGAATACAACAGGTGTAGTAGACCTCACAGTGAAATGCTGAATACAACAGGTGTAGTAGACCTCACAGTGAAATGCTGAATACAACAGGTGTAGTAGACCTTACAGTGAAATGCTGAATACAACAGGTGTAGTAGACCTCACAGTGAAATGCTGAATACAACAGGTGTAGTAGACCTTACAGTGAAATGCTGAATACAACAGGTGTAGTAGACCTGACAGTGAAATGCTGAATACAACAGGTGTAGTAGACCTTACAGTGAAATGCTGAATACAACAGGTGTAGTAGACCTTACAGTGAAATGCTGAATTACAACAGGTGTAGTAGACCTGACAGTGAAATGCTGAATACAACAGGTGTAGTAGACCTTACAGTGAAATGCTGAATACAACAGGTGTAGGTAGACCTCACAGTGAAATGCTGAATACAACAGGTGTAGTAGACCTCACAGTGAAATGCTGAATACAACAGGTGTAGTAGACCTGACAGTGAAATGCTGAAATGCTCTCAATGTGGAGGCTATATACAGGGGGTAACGGTACAGAGTCAATGTGGGGGCTATATACAGGGGGTACCGGTACAGAGTCAATGTGGAGACTATATACAGGGGTACCGGTACAGAGTCAATGTGGAGGCTATATACAGGGTGTTACGGTACAGAGTCAATGTGGGGGCTATATACAGGGTATTACGGTACAGAGTCAATGTGGAGACTATATACAGTGGGCACCAGTACCGAGTCAATGTGGAGGCTATATACAGGGGGTACCGGTACAGAGTCAATGTGGGGGCTATGCTATATACAGGGTATTACGGTACAGAGTCAATGTGGGGGCTATGCTATATACAGGGTATTACGGTACAGAGTCAATGTGGAGACTATATACAGGGGGCACCAGTACCGAGTCAATGTGGAGGCTATATACAGGGGGTACCGGTACAGAGTCAATGTGGAGGCTATATACAGGGGCTACCGGTACAGAGTCAATGTGGAGACTATATACAGGGGGTACCGGTACAGAGTCAATGTGGAGGCTATATACAGGGGGGTGCCGGTACAGAGTCAATGTGGAGGCTATATACAGGGGGTACCGGTACAGAGTCAATGTGGAGGCTATATACAGGGGGTACCGGTACAGAGTCAATGTGGGGGCTATATACAGGGTATTACGGTACAGAGTCAATGTGGAGGCTATATACAGGGTGTTACGGTACAGAGTCAATGTGGGGGCTATATACAGGGGGGTGTCGGTACAGAGTCAATGTGGAGGCTATATACAGGGGGTACCGGTACAGAGTCAATGTGGAGGCTATATACAGGGGGTACCGGTACAGAGTCAATGTGGGGGCTATATACAGGGTATTACGGTACAGAGTCAATGTGGAGGCTATATACAGGGTGTTACGGTACAGAGTCAATGTGGGGGCTATATACAGGGTATTACGGTACAGAGTCAATGTGGAGACTATATACAGGGGGCACCAGTACCGAGTCAATGTGGAGGCTATATACAGGGGGTACCGGTACAGAGTCAATGTGGAGACTATATACAGGGGGCACCAGTACCGAGTCAATGTGGAGGCTATATACAGGGGGTACCGGTACAGAGTCAATGTGGGGGCTATGCTATATACAGGGTATTACGGTACAGAGTCAATGTGGGGGCTATGCTATATACAGGGTATTACGGTACAGAGTCAATGTGGGGGCTATGCTATATACAGGGTATTACGGTACAGAGTCAATGTGGGGGCTATGCTATATACAGGGTATTACGGTACAGAGTCAATGTGCTGGGCACCGATTAGTTCAGGTAGTATGTACGTGTTGGTAGAGTTAATTAAAGTGACTACGCATAGATGACAACAGAGAGTGGCAGTGGTGGGGGGGGCAAAGTGAATAGTCTGGGTAGACATGTGACTAGATGTTCAGGAGTCTCATGGCTTGGGGGGTAGAAGCTGTTTAGACACCTCTTGGACATAGACTTGGCGCTCTGGTACCGCTTGCCGTGAGGTAGCAGAGAGAACAGTCTATGACTAGGGTGGATGGAGTCTTTTTAAGTGGACTTCTTGAGGTGGATGGCTGGGTGAACCTTCATTCTCTGGCTCGGTTAAGGATGGCTGGGTGAACCTTCATTCTCTAGCTCGGTTAAGGATGGCTGGGTGAACCTTCATTCTCTAGTTTGGTTAAGGATGGCTGGGTGAACCTTCATTCTCTAGTTTGGTTAAGGATGGCTGGGTGAACCTTCATTCTCTAGTTTGGTTAAGGATGGCTGGGTGAACCTTCATTCTCTAGTTTGGTTAAGGATGGCTGGGTGAACCTTCATTCTCTAGCTCGGTTAAGGATGGCTGGGTGAACCTTCATTCTCTAGCTCGGTTAAGGATAGCTGGGTGAACCTTGATTCTCTAGCTCGGTTCAGGATGGCTGGGTGAACCTTCATTCTCTAGCTTGGTTAAGGATGGCTGGGTGAACCTTCATTCTCTAGCTCGGTTAAGGATGGCAGGGTGAACCTTCATTCTCTAGCTCGGTTAAGGATGGCTGGGTGAACCTTCATTCTCTAGCTCGGTTAAGGATGGCTGGGTGAACCTTCATTCTCTAGCTCGGTTAAGGATGGCTGGGTGAACCTTCATTCTCTAGCTCGGTTAAGGATGGCTGGGTGAACCTTCATTCTCTAGCTCGGTTAAGGATGGCAGGGTGAACCTTCATTCTCTAGCTTGGTTAAGGATGGCTGGGTGAACCTTCATTCTCTAGCTTGGTTAAGGATGGCTGGGAACCTTCATTCTCTAGCTCGAAACCTTCATTCTCTAGCTCGGTTAAGGATGGCTGGGTGAACCTTCATTCTCTAGCTCGGTTAAGGATGGCTGGGTGAACCTTCATTCTCTAGCTCGGTTAAGGATGGCTGGGTGAACCTTCATTCTCTAGCTCGGTTAAGGATGGCTGGGTGAACCTTCATTCTCTAGCTCGGTTAAGGATGGCTGGGTGAACCTTCATTCTCTAGCTCGGTTAAGGATGGCTGGGTGAACCTTCATTCTCTAGCTCGGTTAAGGATGGCTGGGTGAACCTTCATTCTCTAGCTCGGTTAAGGATGGCTGGGTGAACCTTCATTCTCTAGCTCGGTTAAGGATGGCTGGGTGAACCTTGATTCTCTAGCTCGGTTAAGGATGGCTGGGTGAACCTTCATTCTCTAGTTTGGTTAAGGATGGCTGGGTGAACCTTCATTCTCTAGCTCGGTTAAGGATGGCTGGGTGAACCTTCATTCTCTAGCTCGGTTAAGGATGGCTGGGTGAACCTTCATTCTCTAGCTCGGTTAAGGATGGCTGGGTGAACCTTCATTCTCTAGCTCGGTTAAGGATGGCTGGGTGAACCTTCATTCTCTAGCTCGGTTAAGGATGGCTGGGTGAACCTTCATTCTCTAGCTCGGTTAAGGATGGCAGGGTGAACCTTCATTCTCTAGCTCGGTTAAGGATGGCTGGGTGAACCTTCATTCTCTAGCTCGGTTAAGGATGGCTGGGTGAACCTTCATTCTCTAGCTCGGTTAAGGATGGCTGGGTGAACCTTCATTCTCTAGCTCGGTTAAGGATAGCTGGGTGAACCTTGATTCTCTAGCTCGGTTCAGGATGGCTGGGTGAACCTTCATTCTCTAGCTCGGTTAAGGATGGCTGGGTGAACCTTCATTCTCTAGCTCGGTTAAGGATGGCTGGGTGAACCTTCATTCTCTAGCTTGGTTAAGGATGGCTGGGTGAACCTTCATTCTCTAGCTCGGTTAAGGATGGCAGGGTGAACCTTCATTCTCTAGCTTGGTTAAGGATGGCTGGGTGAACCTTAATTCTCTAGCTTGGTTAAGGATGGCTGGGTGAACCTTCATTCTCTAGCTCGGTTAAGGATGGCTGGGTGAACCTTCATTCTCTAGCTTGGTTAAGGATGGCTGAGCGACCCTTCACCAAGGAGTCTGGTCTCACACTATTTGCAGTGATGTCATTGTTATAAATCGCTTCAGCTCTGCTGAGATGAGCGTCGTCCTTCCTTCGGGCCTGTCGGCGCTTCAGCTCTGCTGAGATGAGCGTCGTCCTTCCTTCGGGCCTGTCGGCGCTTCAGCTCTGCTGAGATGAGCGTCGTCCTTCCTTCGGACCTGTCGGCGCTTCAGCTCTGCTGAGATGAGCGTCGTCCCTCCTTCGGGCTTGTCGGCGCTTCAGCTCTGCTGAGATGAGCGTCGTCCTTCCTTCGGGCCTGTCGGCGCTTCAGCTCTGCTGAGATGAGCGTCGTCCTTCCTTCGGGCCTGTCGGCGCTTCAGCTCTGCTGAGATGAGCGTCGTCCTTCCTTCGGGCCTGTCGGCGCTTCAGCTTGGCTGTGATGAGCCTCGTCCTTCCTTCGGGCCTGTCGGCGCCGTGGCTCGCGTCCAAGAGATGTTCCATGGTATAAGTCGTAAGGACACATTTATTTGTATCTAGTTAGCGACCGCTGAAACGGAATGTCCTGATAGGCTACTGCACCTATCTAAATAAGAGAGTTAAAGTGGGCAATGTTTCAGACACCTTTTCCCCTGCTGGGGTGAGCACTGTGGTTCCTAAAACAGGACTACTCTACCAGGTGTAGCTGCCACTCAAATCCCAGCTGCTGACGACAACCAAAAGCCCCGTGCTGCTACCGTGCAGGGGCCCGGCTAGGAGATTCCAGATCATTCCGTCCTGCCCGTTACCAAGCACTCCCATTGCCTGTAGACTTGAATGGTTTCAGGAATTCTAGGTGGAAGTCGCTGCAGAGCAGTAGTGGATACCTGCGTGATGAACCGATTTAGTGAGTGACACGCTGTTGGGAAATGGGCTACTCCGGTGGCGAGGAAAGGAGAAGAAAATATCAAAGATGACCGGTACCTCCCCACAGCTGGTACAGGCCGAGTTAGCATGGGGCCACCCAGTTACCGTGTGTTGCCACGAGGAGGCCCGGCAAGAGTGTTGATGAAGGAGAGGCTGTTTACTGTCAAGGTAAGGCTTACGCAGAGCTGCTTCCCAGATTATTACGAGGGCAAGAGTTGTAAGGGAGAGGGTTGCAAGCAGGTGGGAAGTAGGCATGCACCTTCCCTCTAGTTACTGCAACACACACACACAGGTAGTAGTGAAGCCAGAGCACATTGTCGGGCCTGTTAAAGTGTCACACCAGGCAGTTATGAACTACCCATAATCCCCTCGACTCCCTTCACCACTTCTTCTCTGTAATGTGAAGCGATGAGTCACCACACGCTGACTGGCTGGCAGGATGACTACCCGGGGTCATAAAATAACCCAGACATGTTGTGCATCCCAAATGGCACCCTAATCCTATGTAGGGCTCATAGGGGTCTGGTTAAAGTAGTGCACTAAATAGGGAATAGGGGCCCATTTGGGATGTACCTCACAATTTGGGATGCACACACACACAGACACAGAGAGACAGAGACACAGAGAGACAGAGACACAGAGACACAGAGAGACATAGACAGACACAGGGACACAGAGAGACAGAGACACAGAGAGACAGAGACACAGAGAGACAGAGACACAGAGAGAGAGAGAGAGATGGAGAACCACGGCAGTGGGTTGTGTCGTCATGACGCGGTGCAACCTAGCAACCACACATTAAACAGTGAGTTGGGTTCAATCATGACACGCCGTAACCTAGCTACCACACATTAAACAGTGGGTTGGGTCCAGTCATGACATGGCGTAACCTAGCTACCACACATTAAACAGTGAGTTGTGTCCAGTCATGACATGGCGTAACCTAGCAACCACACATTAAACAGTGAGTTGTGTCCAGTCATGACATGGCGTAACCTAGCTACCACACATTAAACAGTGGGTTGGGTCCAGTCATGACATGGCGTAACCTAGCTACCACACATTAAACAGTGGGTTGGGTCCAGTCATGACATGGCGTAACCTAGCTACCACACATTAAACAGTGGGTTGGGTCCAGTCATGACATGGCGTAACCTAGCTACCACACATTAAACAGTGGGTTGGGTCCAGTCATGACATGGCGTAACCTAGCTACCACACATTAAACAGTGGGTTGGGTCCAGTCATGACATGGCGTAACCTAGCTACCACACATTAAACAGTGAGTTGTGTCCAGTTATGACATGGCGTAACCTAGCTACCACACATTAAACAGTGGGTTGGGTCCAGTCATGACATGGCGTAACCTAGCTACCACACATTAAACAGTGGGTTGGGTCCAGTCATGACATGGCGTAACCTAGCTACCACACATTAAACAGTGGGTTGGGTCCAGTCATGACATGGCGTAACCTAGCTACCACACATTAAACAGTGGGTTGGGTCCAGTCATGACATGGCGTAACCTAGCTACCACACATTAAACAGTGGGTTGGGTCCAGTCATGACATGGCGTAACCTAGCTACCACACATTAAACAGTGGGTTGGGTCCAGTCATGACATGGCGTAACCTAGCTACCACACATTAAACAGTGGGTTGGGTCCAGTCATGACATGGCGTAACCTAGCTACCACACATTAAACAGTGGGTTGGGTCCAGTCATGACATGGCGTAACCTAGCTACCACACATTAAACAGTGGGTTGGGTCCAGTCATGACATGGCGTAACCTAGCTACCACACATTAAACAGTGGGTTGGGTCCAGTCATGACATGGCGTAACCTAGCTACCACACATTAAACAGTGGGTTGGGTCCAGTCATGACATGGCGTAACCTAGCTACCACACATTAAACAGTGGGTTGGGTCCAGTTATGACACGCCGTAACCTAGCTATCACACATTAAACAGTGAGTTGTGTCCAGTCATGACGCGGTGTAACCTAGCAACCACACATTAAACAGTGGGTTGTGTCCAGTCATGACATGGCGTAACCTAGCTACCACACATTAAACAGTGGGTTGTGGTCCAGTCATGACATGGCGTAACCTAGCAACCACACATTAAACAGTGGGTTGTGTCCAGTCATGACACGGTGTAACCTAGCATGACCACACATTAAACAGTGGGTTGTGTCCAGTCATGACATGGTGTAACCTAGCAACCACACATTAAACAGTGGGTTGGGTTCAGTCATGACATGGCGTAACCTAGCTACCACACATTAAACAGTGGGTTGGGTCCAGTTATGACACGCCGTAACCTAGCTATCACACATTAAACAGTGAGTTGTGTCCAGTCATGACGCGGTGTAACCTAGCAACCACACATTAAACAGTGGGTTGTGTCCAGTCATGACACGGTGTAACCTAGCAACCACACATTAAACAGTGGGTTGTGTCCAGTCATGACACGGTGTAACCTAGCAACCACACATTAAACAGTGAGTTGGGTTCAGTCATGACGCGGCGTAACCTAGCAACCACACATTAAACAGTGGGTTGGATCCAGTCAGGACGCGGCGTAACCTAGCCACCACACATTAAAATGACGGAGCTCTTTCAAATCAGGGACAGACCACTGTAGGAGGGGTAGTTTGTATTCACTTGCTATTTTCATATCGGTGTAATAAACTACAGCTTTGTCTCTCAATTCACATATTGATGAAATAAATGTATAAAATCGGTGCAAATAGGTTGATGATATTCTTTACAAATCCTGACAAACTACAAACACATTTCTTAGAATTCATCCTGTTGTAAAAACACCTGGTACTATTTACAGTATACTGCTCCACATCCCGCTGTGTGTGTGTGTGTGTGTGTGTGTGTGTGTGTGTGTGTGTGTGTGTGTGTGTGTGTGTGTGTGTGTACTCACGATGAACTGTTCGACGTCTCTCTCCATACCAACGTTAGGGAGATCAGGCATCATGTGAGACACCACCTTGAAACCTGCGTCTTTGGAGAAGTGGAAGGACTCACACACCGCCCTCACCGTGTGACCTCTGGACACACACAGCATTATTATTAAACAGTGAGCGTGTAAAACACACAATCACGTTCACTAGGATGATCACAAATCACAAACACACACACAATAGATTACATGGTGATCATGTAACCTGCACATGACACACAACATTGTACTGTCTAACACTACTGACATATTATCAGTGGTATACCCAACACCGGGGTCATGCCCAACACCAGGGACATGCGAGTCATGCCCAACACCAGGGACATATGATTAGTATCTATGACCCTTGGTTCTCTGCCCCCTAGATTAGTGACATATGACTAAGCGGCCATAAATAAGAATACTGACATATGACTAAGATAAGTGACATATCACCTAGCAACCGCACATTAAACAGTGGGTTGGGTCCAGTCATGACATATGACTAAGATAAGTGACATATCACTAGTATTCGCTATGACGGCTCCATTCAAAATCACTCCTGACCCTTAACCTCTGCCCTGTTTGTGTCTCAAACTAAAGTCCTCGTAGACTCTATGAACCCCTTATCTCACACACTAATGACCTCTGACACACCCACCTGTTGGTATCCTGTGTTATGTCCTCATATACACACTGAACCACTTTCTCACACACTAATGACCTCTGACCTGTTGGTGTCCCGCGCTACGTCCTCGTAGACGCACTGAACCCCTCTCTCACACACTAATGACCTCTGACCTGTTGGTGTCCCGCGCTACGTCCTCATAGACGCTCTAAACCCCTATCTCACACACTAATGACCTCTGACCTGTTGGTGTCCCACGCTAAAGTCCTCGTAGACTCTGAACCCCTCTCACACACTAATGACCTCTGACCTGTTGGTGTCCCGTGCTACGTCCTCATAGACGCTCTGAACCCCTATCTCACACACTAATGACCTCTGACCTGTTGGTGTCCCGCGCTACGTCCTCGTAGACGCACTGAACCCCTCTCTCACACACTAATGACCTCTGACCTGTTGGTGTCCCGCGCTACGTCCTCATAGACGCTCTAAACCCCTATCTCACACACTAATGACCTCTGACCTGTTGGTGTCCCGCGCTATGTCCTCATATACACACTGAACCCCTCTCACACACTAATGACCTCTGACCTGTTGGTGTCCCGCGCTATGTCCTCATATACACACTGAATCCCTCTCTCACACACTAATGACCTCTGACCTGTTGGTGTCCCGCGCTACGTCCTCGTAGACACTCTGAACCCCTATCTCCAGCCGGGTACAGCCGTACCCCAGCATGTCACTGAGGTGTCTCTTCAGACAGTAGTCGGGACGCGTCTCGATGGTGATACCAACACACTTTGTGTTACTGCGTTCCGAGTACCTACAAACAGAAAAGGAGAAGTTAGCTGTCGGCAACAGGCTGCTGATTCCAAAGAACTAGAAGGAGATTTCTATGTCTGATAGGGTCAGATCGAGGGTATGGGTAATATACCCAGCCTCCCCCTGCTCCAACACGTATGTATCTTTCGGAGAGGGTTGGAATAAAACGGAACCCGAATTTGTTTGACCGTGTGTACAAATTGGACAGTAAAGGAATCTTAATCTCTTAACATGATCTGTGATTATATTAGGGGCAAGGAGAGCACAACTCCTCGGACGCCCACCCGGACAAACCACCCGGACAAACCACCCGGACAAACCCCACTCCAAGTGATTGGCAGGAAAATGTGATACTATAATAAATCACTTTATAAAATGGCACAACAAAAGTGACATTTTCTATGAATAACTTCTTCCCCGTTGAAACTGTAGGAACGAGGAGAGCAGATTGTGGTTGTATTAAAAACTGTAGGAACGAGGAGAGCCGATTATGGACGATTTAAAAACTGTAGGAACGAGGAGAGCCGATTCAGGTTGAATTGAGCTGAGATTAGGCATCATCATCAGTCTGGTTGTCATTCTCTCCACTTGGACAGGTTTGATCATCATCATCATCTAGACCAGTCATCTCAGCTCATACTCCGACAAACTATTACTGGGAACATAATGTCCATTCTAACAGTCTGACGACTGATTTAAGACAAATCACAGGAGTTATTGCCCCAGAGAACACATCAGATTGGCTGAAATTAGTCAATAAAAATGCTATTATCTGGATGGTTATCTGCAGGTCACATGCAGAGGCTTTTCTCATCAAACGAACAGAGGCGTAGTGGGACTCGGAGAAGCGTGATTGCCACAGGCAGACAAGCTTACGCACACACACACGGCAGAGATAAGGGCCTCCCACGTCTCAGCCTGATTAGCTGCCATAACAATTCCTGTAATCGTGTCTTAACGAACATGCTGATAACGCCACTGGATAAGCAATACACACACACACACACGCGCACACGCACACACACACACACACACACACACACACACACCTCATCAGCCAGTAGGGAGTAAATACCCTGACTAACAAGCCCTCCGTTCCCCCACTCCTTTATCACATCCCTCCGTTTTATATTCATCTCCCAAAAGTCACAAACGTTCTCCCTCCTACTGTAATGAAGGGTCAAAGTACGAGAGATATGTTGTAACTCCCAAAGATGGGACACTTTTCCAATCCTCTCTTCATAACAACTAAACAAATATCAGGTCAAATGTTCCCTTCTTCCAAGCCTTAATTTGTCATATGGGATTGTTTTTGCTGAGAAAATGTCTACAGCAGGTATGGGCAAATGGAAGGCCCTCGGATCAACCCCCCCCTCCTCTTTTTTTTAGTAACTCAGTCAGGTTCTTAACTTATTGTTGAGAGGTAGAATACACAAGGTGCAATTTCAACATTTGGTTGTGCATCAGCAGTTATCCTCCTTGTCATGTCAGCCACTGATAGTCAGTCAGCCGATGTCAGCTAACAATGTTTAGATTGACAAGATAGTTTTGCGGCCAGCTACAGTCAAACGTTTTAGAACACCTACTCATTCCAGGTTTTCTTTAGTTATTTTTTTTTTTACACATGACCATCTGATCATTTATCACTCCAGTGTTAATCTGCAAAAATGTAATTATTTGCCTACCTCCTCATGCCTTTTGCACACAATGTCTATACTCTTCTTTTCCTACTGTGTTATTGACTTGTTAATTGTTTACTCCATGTGTAACTCTGTGTTGTTGTCTGTTCACACTGCTGTGCTTTATCTTGGCCAGGTCGCAGTTGCAAATGAGAACTTGTTCTCAACTAGCCTACCTGGTTAAATAAAGGTGTTCTCAACTAGCCTACCTGGTTAAATAAAGGTGTTCTCAACTAGCCTACCTGGTTAAATAAAGGTGTTCTCAACTAGCCTACCTGGTTAAATAAAGGTGTTTTCAACTAGCCTACCTGGTTAAATAAAGGTGTTCTCAACTAGCCTACCTGGTTAAATAAAGGTGTTTTCAACTAGCCTACCTGGTTAAATAAAGGTGTTCTCAACTGGCCTACCTGGTTAAATAAAGGTGTTCTCAACTAGCCTACCTGGTTAAATAAAGGTGTTCTCAACTAGCCTACCTGGTTAAATAAAGGTGTTCTCAACTAGCCTACCTGGTTAAATAAAGGTGTTCTCAACTAGCCTACCTGGTTAAATAAAGGTGTTCTCAACTAGCCTACCTGGTTAAATAAAGGTGTTCTCAACTAGCCTACCTGGTTAAATAAAGGTGTTCTCAACTAGCCTACCTGGTTAAATAAAGGCGTTCTCAACTAGCCTACCTGGTTAAATAAAGGTGTTCTCAACTAGTCTACCTGGTTAAATAAAGGTGTTCTCAACTAGCCTACCTGGTTAAATAAAGGTGTTCTCAACTAGTCTACCTGGTTAAATAAAGGTGTTCTCAACTAGTCTACCTGGTTAAATAAAGGTGTTCTCAACTAGTCTACCTGGTTAAATAAAGGTGTTCTCAACTAGTCTACCTGGTTAAATAAAGGTGTTCTCAACTAGTCTACCTGGTTAAATAAAGGTGTTCTCAACTAGTCTACCTGGTTAAATAAAGGTGTTCTCAACTAGTCTACCTGGTTAAATAAAGGTGTTCTCAACTAGTCTACCTGGTTAAATAAAGGTGTTCTCAACTAGCCTACCTGGTTAAATAAAGGTGTTCTCAACTAGCCTACCTGGTTAAATAAAGGTGTTCTCAACTAGCCTACCTGGTTAAATAAAGGTGAAAAAAAACAACATGGTAGAATAATAGTGAAGACATCAAAACTATGAAGAAATAACACATATGGTATCATGTAGTAACCAAAGAAAAGGGTTCAACAAAATCATCCGTTCATCTGCGTCTCACAAAGACGCGGCGGTTTGAACTCAAAAAAAGAATCTCCAATTTGGACTCATCAAACCAAAAGACAGATTTCCACCAGTCTATTGTCCACTGCTCGTGTTTCTTGGCCCAAGCAAGTTTCTTCTTCTTATGATGTCCTTTAGTAGTGTTTTTTTTAAAGCAATTCTACCATGAAGGACTGATTCACACAGTCTCCTCTGAACAGTTGATGTTGAGATGCGTCTGTTACTTGAACTCTGTGAAGCATTTATTCGGGCGGCAAATTTCTGAAGTGCTTTTAACTCTTAATTAATTTATCCTCTGCAGCAGAGGGGTAACTGGGTCTTCCATTCCTGTGGCGGTCCTCATGAAAGCCATAATATGGACTTGGTCTTTTACCAAATAGGTGTGTCCAAAATAAACTTGTTATCATGGTTGAATTACCGGCCGGGTGGCCTCCATTGATTTTGTTAGACAGTCTCACTTCGAGATATTAAAAACAGCTCATTTTCCTCCCCATGGCAAAATTAGTAGATTTGCGTGAAATGACTTATACAATTGCTAAATCTTCTCTACACCCCATGTCAAAATGTGTAGAATTGCGAGCAGCTGCGGTCCATCATGAGGAGTTCAGATTTTTTTGAGGGCCCCTACCCCAATTAAAGTCTCCTGGTCAACAGCGTTTGCTAGATCTCAAGACACAGAGAGAACATTGCCATCTCGTGGAACAAACGAACCATCACACTCCTTCAGACAGAAACCATTTCACAACCAGAGGGAGCAAAGATACCACCAAAATAATTAGATATATTGGGTCGGGTCTAGTTCAGGGCTCTCCAACCCTGTTCCTGGAGAGCTATCGTCCTGTAGGTTTTAATTCCAACCCTGTTCCTGGAGAGATAGCCTCCTGTAGGGTTTAACTCCAACCCTGTTCCTGGAGAGATAGCCTCCTGTAGGGTTTAACTCCAACCCTGTTCCTGGAGAGCTATCGTCCTGAAGGTTTTAATTCCAACCCTGATCCTGGAGAGATAGCCTCCTGTAGGGTTTAACTCCAACCCTGTTCCTGGAGAGATAGCCTCCTGTAGGGTTTAACTCCAACCCTGTTCCTGGAGAGATAGGTAAAACCTACAGGAGGGTAGCTGTCCAGGAACAGGGTTGGAATTAAAACCTACAGGACGGTTTAGTGGTGTGGGGGCTGGGCTTTGGAAAAGTGGGTGGGGTTATATCCTTCCTGTTTGGCCCTGTCCGGGCGTGTCCTCAGATGGGGCCACAGTGTCTCCTGACCCCTCCTGTCTCAGCCTCCAGTATTTATGCTGCAGTAGTTTATGTGTCGGGGGGCTAGGGTCAGTTTGTTATGTCTGGAGTACTTCTCCTGTCCTATTCGGTGTCCTGTGTGAATTTAAGTGTGCTCTCTCTAATTCTCTCTTTCTCACTTTCTTTCTCTCTCTCGGAGGACCTGAGCCCTAGGACCATGCCTCAGGACTACCTGACATGATGACTCCTTGCTGTCCCCAGTCCACCTGGCCGTGCTGCTGCTCCAGTTTCAACTGTTCTGCCTTATTATTATTGGACCATGCTGGTCATCTATGAACATTTGAACATCTTGGTCATGTTCTGTTATAATCTCCACCCGGCACAGCCAGAAGAGGACTGGCCACCCCACATAGCCTGGTTCCTCTCTAGGTTTCTTCCTAGGTTTTGGCCTTTCTAGGGAGTTTTTCCTAGCCACCGTGCTTCTACACCTGCATTGCTTGCTGTTTGGGGTTTTAGGCTGGGTTTCTGTACAGCACTTTGTGACATCGGCTGATGAACGAAGGGCTTTATAAATACATTTGATTGGACTGGAACCACTGCTCTACGGTAGAACATGTCTCTTCGGGTGTATCGAATAGCATTCCTTTCCAACGCCAACCCTTTGTAGTACAGACAGTGACTGGGAATTTAAATAAGTGCAATTGTAGTGCAAATATAGTAAAAAATATATATATATTTATTAACATATAACTGAGTTTATATGATCCTCATGTTCTGTTTATATTCTATTATGGAACTCTTCTAAAACAGTGTTACTCAACCTCAGATTCCTGGACCGGGCCCGGTCCATGGGATACTGCTTTATGGTACCCTGAGATGTTCGAGTGCTAGTTTTGATGGAAGCAGCACCCCAGGAGGATTAAAAGTAGTGCACTATAAAGGGAATAGGGTGCCATAGAGCCCTGGTTAAAAGTAGGGCACTATAAAGGGAATAGGGTGCCATAGGGCCCTGGTTAAAAGTTGTGCACTATAAAGGGAATAGGGTGCCATAGGGCCCTGGTTAAAAGTAGTGCACTATAAAGGGAATAGGGTGCCATAGGGCCCTGGTTAAAAGTAGTGCACTATAAAGGGAATAGGGTGCCATTTAGGACACAACCCCGAAGAGAGTCTGAAGTGACTAATTGAGGGAGAAAGGGTTCTGTGCGATTAGTTCTCCTACAAAAAAAACCTCAATGGATCAATCCTATTGACTCTACAGAGAAACTGCAGATCAATGCCCAGACTGCTCCATTTACGACGCACTCTGCATGGTATAATTAATAACGAACCTCTGACAAATGATAAATTCATATAGGCCTAATGGAAGGTCTCTTGATTATATATAAGATATTTTGTTGTAATGTTCAAGCCACCATGTCACCTGCATCACGCACTTTGTCTATTTTGAGTGGTCACTGACAGATTCACACCGAGTGTACAAAACATTAAGAACACCTTCCTAATTCTGAGTTTCAACCATTTTCCCCTCAGAACAGCCTCAATTCGTCTGGGAATCGATTCTAGAAGGTGTCGAAAGCGTACAGTGCTTGATGAGAGGATGATAGAGTAGTAATATTACCTGACGGCCTCAGCCACGTTGTTAGAGGTGTGTCCTGACAGGGTTAATTTGGGTGGGGGGGGTTGGTAATATTACCTGACGGCCTCAGCCACGTTGTTAGAGGTGTGTCCTGTCAGGGTTAATTTGGGGGGTGTAGCAGTATTACCTGACGGCCTCAGCTACGTTGTTAGAGGTGTGTCCTGACAGGGCGTCGTGGAGGTTCCTGATAAAGTAGTCTCTGTACTCCTCAGCCAGGGCCATGAAGGTTCCTCCCATCACTATAAACTCCACCTTGTCCACACTGTGGCCCAGCTGCTTCAACTGGACAGGAAAACACACGTTCAGTGTTGTATTAGGCCTCATCTCAGAACAGGGGCAGAGACGAACGTTGGTTACCGTTGGTTACCTTTGCTACACATGTAGTGCAGTGGTGAATGACGCGAGTTCCCCGTTTTTTCTAATGTGAATTATTATCATCATCATCATGTCTTATTTTATTATAATAGGTAATAATGATAGTGGGGTACTGCACTGTGTGTCACTGACCTGTTCCACTCGATGCCTGGTCTGCAGGTAGGGATCATACCGTGCTCTGATGGCTCTCATAGACGTCGGCTGACAGAGAGAAACAATACTAGACTTTTAGACAACACATAGGGATGTTGGAGGTTCTGGACGACAGGAATATAGGTGTTGATTTACCTCGTAGCCAGTGTAAGACTGTGTGGAGTATTCAAAGTCTGAGTCTGGCCCACCTGGACAGTATCTGTCATAGCAGAAACAGAACGGTTCCTCTTTAAGGTCAATACAACATTATGGTCAGGATTCTTCTAGTTTTACTGTCTGATCTGTTACTATGCAGTCACACACAGACGATCTGTTACTATTCACTCACACACAGACGATCTGTTACTATTCACTCACACACAGACGATCTGTTACTATTCACTCACACACAGACGATCCGTTACTACGCAGTCACACACAGACGATCTGTTACTACGCAGTCACACACAGACGATCCGTTACTACGCAGTCACACACAGACGATCCGTTACTACGCAGTCACACACAGACGATCTGTTACTATGCACTCACACACAGACGATCTGTTACTATGCAGTCACACACAGACGATCTGTTGCTATGCAGTCACACACAGACGATCTGTTACTATGCAGTCACACACAGACGATCTGTTGCTATGCACTCACACACAGATGTTTCCAGTGAAGCTGATGTGGGGGCAGCGATGGGGTTTGCACATCACAGCAACTACTGCAATCTGAACAAAGAGAAACAAGCACATGCGTCTTGTCAGAAATAAAATGGTCATTTTTATTGCTTGTCCATAGAAGGAAGCTGACAGACACACACACACACATACGTACCCCACTGGCAGTGCGGATAGGCTTGGCCTTGAGTTTGGGCACCAGGGCACGGCGGTAGTGGGGTGGAACAGCAGCTATGATGTCTACTAGCCTGGGCTGAGCTGAAAGACCATATTTAGCAGAGCACTTCGTCTTCACCCTGATGACAACGTGTAAAGGAGTGTTAGAGAGGTAAGTCCATTCATTCGTGCACTGCGTAGTAAACCATAGCAAACTGAACTGAAAAAAACGTTTATATTGGAGAAATTCTGGTAGGTCCATCCCCATTTTGTCCTATTGATTTAGATTATCATTCCACTCAGCACAACCTTCCCCAAATGACTGTTGCAGCCAGGCACGTTTGAAAATATGCACTGGCAAGAAATAATGCTTTGTTTACTTGGTGGGTCACAATCCACTTCCCCAAGGGCTTTAATTTGTTTTATTTAACCTTAACCTTTAATTCAACTAAGTCAGTTAAGAACAATTTCCTATTTACAATGGCGGCCTAGGAACAGCAGGTTAATTGCCTTGTTCAGGGGCAGAACAACAGATTTTTACCTTGTGCGCTTGGGGATTTGATCTAGCAACCTTTTGGTTACTGGCCCAACGCTCTAACCACTAGGCAGGTGGAAGTCCATGGAGAGCTGTAGGTTAGGGTTAGGTTGGGGTTCTTACTTGTTGAGGTTGATGTCTTTTCCCTCTTCATGCGCCTCGACCAGCTGATTGATGACATCAGCAATGGTCATCATCATTAACTCTGCACGGCTCAGATCACCTGGCAAAGTAGTCAGGCAACATTAGCTTAATGAACTTCCAGTAATAGCCGACTAAACTCAACGAAATACAACCAAGCATGCCCTGACCATATAATATACAGTGAGATCCAAAAGTAAATCGGGACATTCACCACGTTCCCAGCGACAGTTTTTATTGCGAGTAAAGTTATATCATATAAAATAAATGGATGACAGCTGTGATGGGTCATGACGAGAGAAAAACGAATATCCTATATATATATATTTTTTACCTCGGTTAGTGTTTAGTCGTTTAATAACTACCGAGAAAGCTTCACAGATACTCAACCCATCTCAAGCCTCGTCACTTTTAATTTGTCAATTTAGCCTACATAAATGGAGACGGAGTTGGTTAGTTGTTTGTAGAGAAATTCAGTTTAGCTTAGCTATCTGGAGGGCAAGTTAGCAGGATGTGTCATTTAGCTAGCGAGCTAGCTAGCCAACGACTAACCTCAGCTCCTAGCTAACCAATCAGCAAAGTAGAGGATAGTTCCACGGACTTACTCTTTTTCTTTTGCTTCCCCATATCTGAAGTTACGTTGACGCTGTGAATTTACAATATGAAACGTGTTATTAACTGGGAAAATGTGGAGAACTTTGTAAACAACACTACGTAATCAAGCTTGCACGACTCCTGCCGTCCACCCCTGTAAACCGTCGTAAAATAACGTAAAAACACAGCGCTTCTTTTTTTATTCCGAGAAATTCCCTGTCCATAATAAAATAATGTAAAATGTTGGACGGTGTCTCAATTAAAATGGCCCTTTGAAAACTGCATCTGACATCAATAATTCTAATCTTTTCCACACATGTTTACTATAAAAATACATGATATGTATATTTTCTGAAACATAAAAAAAAAAAAATACAGATCTACAATAAATCAGTATACTCTCCATCAGTTTATTCCCAAACAACATTCCCTTGCGCAAATATGTGTATCGCAACTAAATCCGGTTAACGTTTCAGGACAGGTTTAGGACTATGACTTCAGGGATCTATACGGGCGGCATCAGGAAATGCAACAGGTGGGAAACTATTCGTTCTCGAAATGATCTGTTGTTGTTCTCCGTAAGTTTGGACGATTGTGTTTTTGGGAATGTTTTATAATAGCTATAACTCAAGACAACTTACTACCTAAACTGTTTAGTTGTTGCTGGCTAATTTTGTCCACCGATATCACCATATATTTGTTTGTTTGTTTTTATCCCGCTGGCACGCAAGCTAGGGAAGGAAGGTGCACTTGAAGAGAACGCTGCCTGAATTTGGACGCTCGAGTAAGGGGAAAAATAAGAACTAGTCGCACGGTGAGTTGACAGTTTTCTCTGTCAGCTAAAATCGTTTGAGCTTTTCCGTTTTTTTTTTTACTTTACTTTTGTCCTTGAGCTGAACAGGGCACGTGTGTGTGTGTGTGTGTGTGTGTGTGTGTGTGTGTGTGTGTGTGTGTGTATATATATATATATATATATATATATATATATATATATATATATATATATGTTATCTTCGACGCAACCAAGAGTGTTTTGACATTGTGCTGGCTACAACAGGCTTCCTATCTCTTCGTTTGATCAATAACCTGTGATTTAGAGATAAATCATTCATAATTTCTACATTTGGCAAGATGAGGTAGCATGATTCATGCATGTACAGTAACGTTATGCATTATTAATGAATCTCATTCACCATTCAGTCCAGCCACAGAAAACCCACAGCCAGGCACCATGGATGACACCTTGAGTAACTCCAATGTGAAGGTCGCAGTTCGCGTCCGACCAATGAACAGAAGAGGTACATTCATAATACAAATCTTCACAGTCATTTCATGACTAGGTCTTTCCTTCCATGCAGTTTATTTTGGTGTGTGTGAGTGAATGATGCGGGGGTGACGAAACATGCAGCCCCAGCAGTTCTATCCGTCTAGCCAGGCAGGTTAAGGTCATGGAATATGGTGTGAATGAAGGGCAGGTTCAATAAAGAGAGAACAATGCATTAAAACAAATCTAAATGTATCATTCTGGTTCAATTTATATAAAATCAAACTGTATTTATCACATGCCCAGAATACAACAAGTGTAGACCTTACTGTGAAATGCTTGCTTACAAGCCCTTAACCAACAGTGCAGTTCAAGAAAGAGTTAAGAACATTTTTACCAAATAAATGATAGTAAAACATAATAATAGGTGTAACAAAAAAATGACAAGGCCACATACAGGGGGTTACCGGTTCTTAGTGAATGTGTGGGGGTACAGGTTATTTGAGATAATTTGTACATGTAGGTAGAGGTGAAGTGACTATGCATAGATAACAAACAGCAAGTAGTAGCAGCATACAAAACAAATGAGGGGGGGGGTCAATGTAAATAGTCCGGTGGCCATTTTGATTAATTGTTCAGCAGTCTTATGGCTTGTGGTAGGCCACACAAGCTCACAGAACGGGACTGCCGGGTGCTGAAGTGCATAAAAATCGTATGTCCTTTGTTGCGACACTCACTACCGAGTTCCAAACTGCCTCTGGAAGCAACATCAGCACAATAAATGGGTTTTCATGGCAGCCCCACACGGGCCTAAGATCACCAAGCGCAATGCCAAGCGTCGGCTGGAGTGGTGTGAAGCTCACCGCCATTGGACTCTGGATCAGTGGAAACGCGTTCTCTGGAGTGATGAAGCACACTTCACCATCTGGCAGTCCTGAAGGACAAATCTGGGTTTGGAGGATGCCAGGAGAACACTACATGCCCCAATGCATAGTGCCAACTGTAAAGTTTGGTGGAGGAGGCTAGTCCCCTTAGTTCCAACGCTACAGCATACAATGACATTCTAGACGATTCTGTGCTTCCAACTTTGTGGCAACAGTTTGGGGAAGGCCCTTTCCTGTTTCATAATGACAATGCCCCCTTTGCACAAAGCGAGGTCCGTATAGAAATGGTTTGTTGAGATCGGTGTGGAAGAACTTGACTGGTCTGCACAGAACCCTGACCTCAACCCTATCGAACACCTTTGGGCTGAATTGGAACGCCGACTGCGAGCCAGGTTTAATCACCCAACATCAGTGCCCGACTTCACTAATGCTCTTGTGGCTGAATGGAAGCAAGTCCTCGTAGAAATGTTCCAACATCTAGTGAAAAACCTTATACCAGAAGAGTGGAGGCTGTTATAGTAGCAAAGGGGAGACACACTCCATATTAATGCCCATAATTTTGCAATAAGATGTTCAATGAGCAGGTGTCCACATACTTTTGGCTATGCATTGTATGTGTTGCTATGTTGATACATTAGCTGGGAGGTTAAATGTATGTGTTGCCATGTTGATACACTATCTAAGAGGTTAAATGTCTGTGTCTCCCTCGAATCATCAGCTGTTCCTGGACACATCATAGCCAGACACAGAAATAAGACCTGTTGATTGTTGTTGTTGTTTCTCCTGTTGTATACCAACATGTATGTGTTGTGTGTCTCCTTCCCACCAGAAAAAGACCTGAAGACCAACTGTGTGGTGGGGATGGAGGGGAACCAGACAGTGTTGAACCCTGCTAGTCAGAACCTCAGCAAGGGAGACTCCCGGTAGGAATACACATGCCTTCATTCTGACCATCATGTATCTCTGCAGCATAGGCCTCCCATCCCATGTGCCTCCCATCCCATGTGCCTCCCATCCCATGTGCCTCCCATCCCATGTGCCTCCCATCCCATGTGCCATCCATCCCATGTGCCTCCCATCCCATGTGCCTCCCATCCCATGTGCCTCCCATCCCATGTGCCATCCATCCCATGTGCCATCCATCCCATGTGCCTCCCATCCCATGTGCCTCCCATCCCATGTGCCTCCCATCCCATGTGCCTCCCATCCCATGTGCCTCCCATCCCATGTGCCATCCATCCCATGTGCCTCCCATCCCATGTGCCTCCCATCCCATGTGCCTCCCATCCCATGTGCCTCCCATCCCATGTGCCTCCCATCCCATGTGCCTCCCATCCCATGTGCCTCCCATCCCATGTGCCTCCCATCCCATCTCCCATCCCATGTGCCTCCCATCCCATGTGCCTCCCATCCCATGTGCCATCCATCCCATGTGCCTCCCATCCCATGTGCCATCCATCCCATGTGCCATCCATCCCATGTGCCTCCCATCCCATGTGCCTCCCATCCCATGTGCCTCCCATCCCATGTGCCTCCCATCCCATGTGCCTCCCATCCCATCCTCCCATCCCATGTCCCATCCCATGTGCCATCCATCCCATGTGCCTCCCATCCCATGTGCCATCCATCCCATCCCATCCCATGCCTCCCATCCCATGTGCCTCCCATCCCATGTGCCCCATCCCATCCTCCCATCCCATGTGCCATCCATCCCATGTGCCTCCCATCCCATGTGCCTCCCATCCCATGTGCCTCCCATCCCATGTGCCTCCCATCCCATGTGCCTCCCATCCCATGTGCCTCCCATCCCATGTGCCTCCCATCCCATGTGCCTCCCATCCCATGTGCCTCCCATCCCATGTGCCTCCCATCCCATGTGCCTCCCATCCCATGTGCCTCCCATCCCATGTGCCTCCCATCCCATGTGCCTCCCATCCCATGTGCCTCCCATCCCATGTGCCTCCCATCCCATGTGCCTCCCATCCCATGTGCCTCCCATCCCATGTGCCTCCCATCCCATGTGCCTCCCATCCCATGTGCCTCCCATCCCATGTGCCATCCATGTCTCTGCCTACTGCTCAGTGTTCAACAAATACTTCCTTTTGAATTATATTGTATTAATTGGGTGTGGGGGGGGGGGGGTCAGTTTCAGGTCAAGATTTATCATGGACTACTAGCTTAGGAATTTAATTGGGCCCCCTTTTTCATATGCTTGACTTTTCTTTATGGTTTGACACATTTAGAAACAGATGAGGAATCAGATCCCAGTCAGACCACGTTATTGATGTTTGCTTTCTGAAAAGCAACAAAATAAAAATAAATATATTTTTTAATTCTGATGGTTCAAGTGCAGGAAGGGTTATTGGAAATAAGTTAATTTTGTGTTGTGTAACAGCCATCAGCTGTTATTTGTATCATTTGTCAGAGTCATTGTTCATGCTACGTACTGTATCACTTAGAATGCACTGTGTGTCCACCAAATTAGATCCCCTCTGATGTTCTTACACTGAGGATCACACATGCAATAGACCTTATTGGTCCAGTGCTCACTGGACATGGTGTTGATTTCAGAATAGGAAGAAAAATAAATAACTGAAACTTCCCTACTGACCATTTGTCTCCTCTCTGGCCCATCACCTTGAACTACCTATAGTCTATACCATGTCATGAGCCATCAGTCATCACCTTGAACTACCTATAGTCTATACCATGTCATGAACCATCAGTCATCACCTTGAACTACCTATAGTCTATACCATGTCATGAACCATCAGTCATCACCTTGAACTACCTATAGTCTATACCATGTCATGAGCCATCAGTCATCACCTTGAACTACCTATAGTCTATACCATGTCATGAGCCATCAGTCATCACCTTGAACTACCTATAGTCTATACAATGTCATGAACCATCAGTCATCACCTTGAACTACCTATAGTCTATACCATGTCATGAACCATCAGTCATCACCTTGAACTACCTATAGTCTATACAATGTCATGAGCCATCAGTCATCACCTTGAACTACCTATAGTCTATACCATGTCATGCACCATCAGTCATCACCTTGAACTACCTATAGTCTATACCATGAACCATCAGTCATCACCTTGAACTACCTATAGTCTATACCATGTCATGAACCATCAGTCATCACCTTGAACTACCTATAGTCTATACAATGTCATGCACCATCAGTCATCACCTTGAACTACCTATAGTCTATACAATGTCATGCACCATCAGTCATCACCTTGAACTACCTATAGTCTATACAATGTCATGCACCATCAGTCATCACCTTGAACTACCTATAGTCTATACAATGTCATGCACCATCAGTCATCACCTTGAACTACCTATAGTCTATACAATGTCATGCACCATCAGTCATCACCTTGAACTACCTATAGTCTATACCATGTCATGAACCATCAGTCATCACCTTGAACTACCTATAGTCTATACAATGTCATGCACCATCAGTCATCAGCTCCATTACAGCCCTACAGCTAGCTGGTCTGCTGTGTATGTACGTTCAGTCACAGAGAGTCAAACCGGTCTGACAACTCACTGTTTAGCTCCAAACCCTCCCTTAACCTTCCGAACACCCCTCCACACCGCTACCCTGCCTTAACCCTCCGCCCTGCTCTGACCTGTCTCTCGTTACTAAGGGTGTGTCTATTCTGTTTTAATTCTGTGTTCAGTCAGTCAGTGTGCAGGTGGGATGGATGCTCTCAGGGTTGGCTACTTGCCCAGATGAGGTTTTCACCTCATCAACAAACAACCTGTCCTTGTTAGTTGGGGGTTTGTTAGACTATACGTTATGTTTCTGATGCATACTATGGGCCCATTTTTGTTGTGGTCTACAATAAGCTGTAGGACATTTTGTCTTCAATTGTGATTTCTGCCCTGACACGCTGCAGTGCAGTCCTCCTGTCTATCCCCTGGGCTATATATGAACAGGTTCTACAGGCTTCTGTGGGCTTCAGACTGAATCACTTCCCAGATTCCATTTTGGTTATTTAAGGGACCATTTTATTAGAGCATCAGGCTGCCCCGGCGAGCTCTGGGCCTTTTTTTAATAAATATGTGTCTTTGAAGTATTCTGCATGGCTCTTATAACATTTTGTTTTTATATTACACTGAAGAAAAATATAAACGCAAAATGAAACAATTTCAAAGATTTTACTGAGTTACAATTCATATAAGGATGTCGGTCAATTGAAATAAATAAATTATTAAATAAATAATAAATAAATAAATTATGACTGAGGTATGCAGATATGCATCTGTTGGTCACAGATACCGTAATAAAAAGGTAGGGGGGCGTGGATCCGAAAACCAGTCAGTATCTGCTGTGACCACCATTTGCCTCACGCAGCGAGACTCATCTCCTTTGTAATAGAGTTGATCAGGCTGTTGATTGTGGAATGTTCTCTCACTCCTTTTTTAAAGGCTGTGCAGAGTTGCTGAATATTTGGCGGGAACTGGAACATGTTGGCGGGAACTGGAACACGATCCAGAGCATCCCAAACATGTCCAGACGGTGACATGTCTGAGTATACAGGCCATGGAAGAACTGGGACATGTTCAGCTTGCAGGAATTGTGTACAGATTCTTGCGACATGAGGCTGTGCATTATCATGCTGAAACATGAGGCGATGGCAGCAGATGAATGGCACAACAACGGGCCTCAGGATCTCGTCACGGTATCTCTCTGTGCATTCAAATTGCCATCAATAAAATGCAGTTTGTTCGTAGCATTGTTCGTAGCTTATGCCTTGCCCCTACTTTGACATCAACAAACCGCTCTCCCACACGACGCCATACACGTTGTCTGCCATCTGCCCGGTACAGCTGAAACCGGGATTCATCCACTTCTCCAGTGTCCCAGTGGCCATCGAGGTGAGAATATGCCCACTGAAGTTGGTTGCGACGCCAAACTGCAGTCAGATCAAGACCCCGGTGAGCACGACGAGCCCGCAGATGAGCGTCCCTGAGACTGTTACTGACCGTTCGTGCAGAAGTTCTTTGATTGTGTAAACCCACAGTTTCATCAGCTGTCCGAGTGGCTGGTCTCAGACGATCCTTCAGGTGAAGAAGCCGGGATGTGGAGGTCCTGGGCTGGCGTTGCTATACTTGGTCTGCAGTTGTGAGGCCAGTTGGACTTACTGCCAAATTCTCTAAATCGATGTTGAAGGCAGCTTATGGTAGAGAAATGTGCACCTGTGTAATGATCAGGCTGTTTAATCAGTTTCTTGATATGTTCCCAGCACAAGGTGCACCTGTGTAATGCTCAGGCTGTTTAATCAGCTTCTTGATATGTATCCAGCACAAGGTGCACCTGTGTAACGATCAGGCTGTTTAATCAGCTTCTTGATATGCCACACCTGTCAGGTGGATGGATTATCTTGGCAAAGGAGAAATGCTCACTAACAGGGATGTAAACAAATGTGTGCATAACATTTTAGAGAAATAAGCTTTTTGTGCATATGGAACATTTCTGGGATCTTTTATTTCAGCTCATGAAACATGGGACCAACACTTTACATGTTGTGTTTTTTTATATGTTTTGCTCAGTGTAGTTTAGGAGAACACAAGGCTGGTAAACAGCTAGTGGAGGGATCCCAGCCAACAGGAGAACCTGACCATGTAGGAGGATTCTTCTTCTTTAGAGTCAGCCAAGCTACTCTGTGGTTTAGTTGCAACGAGTCATAAATGCAGTGTTTGGTTTTCACCAGACATAATGGGTCCTGTGTCGTACAAAAAGTTGATTCTCGTTTGCCAGAAAATCACCCGGATGATCATCAAGACTCCTGGAAGAATCATCTACAAGGCTTGATGATCATCAAGACTCCTGGAAGAATCATCTACAAGGCTTGATGATCATCCGGGTGCTTTTTCGGGTCCCATTTATGTCTGATGAAAACCTAACCCTGCATTCCACAGTAAGATCCTCATACCAACGGACCAGGGTGGTGGTGGTAGTGTGATGGTTTGGGGTCCAGCGTGGTGGTGGTAGTGTGACGGTTTGGGGTCCAGCGTGGTGGTGGTGGTAGTGTGACGGTTTGGGGTCCAGCGTGGTGGTGGTGGTAGTGTGACGGTTTGGGGTCCAGCGTGGTGGTGGTAGTGTGACGGTTTGGGGTCCAGCGTGGTGGTGGTGGTAGTGTGACGGTTTGGGGTCCAGCGTGGTGGTGGTGGTAGTGTGACGGTTTGGGGTCCAGCGTGGTGGTGGTGGTAGTGTGACGGTTTGGGGTCCAGCGTGGTGGTGGTGGTAGTGTGATGGTTTGGGGTCCAGCGTGGTGGTGGTAGTGTGACGGTTTGGGGTCCAGCGTGGTGGTGGTAATGTGACGGTTTGGGGTCCAGCGTGGTAGTGTGACTGTTTGGGGTCCAGCGTGGTGGTGGTGGTGTGACAGTTTGGGGTTCAGCGTGGTGGTGGTAGTGTGATGGTTTGGGGTCCAGCGTGGTGGTGGTAGTGTGACGGTTTGGGGTCCAGCGTGGTGGTGGTAGTGTGACGGTTTGGGGTCCAGCGTGGTGGTAGTGTGACTGTTTGGGGTCCAGCGTGGTGGTGGTGGTGTGACAGTTTGGGGTTCAGCGTGGTGGTGGTAGTGTGATGGTTTGGGGATGTTTTGCTGCCTCAGGACCTGGACGACTTGCCTTAATAGAAGGAACCATGAATTTGCCTCTGTATCAGATAATTCTACAGGAGAATGTCAGGCCGTCAGTCTGAGTTGAATCTGTAGAGCAGCTGGTTACATGCAGCAAGACAATGATCCAAAACACACAATCAAGTCTACATGAAAATGGCTAAAAAGCAACACGTTTGACGTTTTGGAACGGCCTAGTCAAAGTCCAGACCTAATACCAATTGATATGTTGTGGCAGGACTTGAAACAAGCAGTTCATGCTTGAAAACCCACAAAAGTCACTGAGTTAAAGCACTTCTGCATGGATGAGTGGACCAAAATTCCTCCACAGTGACATGAGACAGATCAACAACTACAGGAAGCGTTTGGTTGGGAGGCATTGCAGCTAAAGGTGGCACAACCCCCTATGCTCTTTTGAGACCCCTCTTTTTTGAAGAAAATAATGTTTTATTGAAGAGAAATGTAAACATACGATCGAGTTGCCCCCCTCAATCCTTTAGAACATTCCCAATTGATCTCTTACCCCTCCCTCCCTCTCACCCTTCCCTTGACAGCTTGTTGCCTTGACAGCTTGTTGCCTTGACAGCTTGTTGCCTTGACAGCTTGTTGCCTTGACAGCTTGTTGCCTTGACAGCTTGTTGCCTTGACAGCTTGTTTTTAAGCTTCGGATGATATAAAAAAATATGTATTTTTTTAAATATTTTGTTTATGTACTCCCTTTTCATATCACCTTTTGACTTCATGGACTTTGTTAGTAAATGCATATATTAATAGCTTAATGGTTTCCCCTGTACCTGAATGCACACTGGTATTATTAGTTAGCCCACTTTGTTTGGAGTAAAGCTGTTTAACCAAGTCTTTCCCTGTCCCCTCTGTCCTGTTCAGGAATCAGCCGAAGGTGAGCCCTTAACCAGGACAGTATATTGCGAGGTTACAAAATCACTATTTAATCACTTCTGTGAATGTCAGGTTTTTATGTGTTCTTCAACTGGCTGTCATTTTCCACCTCAGGTCTTTGCTTATGATCACTGCTTCTGGTCCATGGACGAGTCCGACACAGACAAGTTTGCAGGTTAGTAGATCTCAGAATGTTGAACGGGTTAGTAGATCTCAGAATGTTGAACAGGTTAGTAGATCTCAGAATGTTGAACAGGTTAGTAGATCTCAGAATGTTGAACAGGTTAGTAGATCTCAGAATGTTGAACGGGTTAGTAGATCTCAGAATGTTGAACAGGTTAGTAGATCTCAGAATGTTGAACAGGTTAGTAGATCTCAGAATGTTGAACGGGTTAGTAGATCTCAGAATGTTGAACGGGTTAGTAGATCTCAGAATGTTGAACAGGTTAGTAGATCTCAGAATGTTGAACGGGTTAGTAGATCTCAGAATGTTGAACGGGTTAGTAGATCTCAGAATGTTGAACGGGTTAGTAGATCTCAGAATGTTGAACGGGTTAGTAGATCTCAGAATGTTGAATGGGTTAGTAGATCTCAGAATGTTGAACGGGTTAGTAGATCTCAGAATGTTGAACAGGTTAGTAGATCTCAGAATGTTGAACAGGTTAGTAGATCTCAGAATGTTGAACGGGTTAGTAGATCTCAGAATGTAGAACGGGTTAGTAGATCTCAGAATGTAGAACGGGTTAGTAGATCTCAGAATGTTGAACGGGTTAGTAGATCTCAGAATGTAGAACGGGTTAGTAGATCTCAGAATGTAGAACGGGTTAGTAGATCTCAGAATGTAGAACGGGTTAGTAGATCTCAGAATGTAGAACGGGTTAGTAGATCTCAGAATGTTGAACAGGTTAGTAGATCTCAGAATGTTGAACAGGTTAGTAGATCTCAGAATGTTGAACAGGTTAGTAGATCTCAGAATGTTGAACGGGTTAGTAGATCTCAGAATGTAGAACGGGTTAGTAGATCTCAGAATGTTGAACGGGTTAGTAGATCTCAGAATGTTGAACGGGTTAATAGATCTCAGAATGTTGAACGGGTTAGTAGATCTCAGAATGTTGAACGGGTTAGTAGATCTCAGAATGTTGAACGGGTTAGTAGATCTCAGAATGTTGAACGGGTTAGTAGATCTCAGAATGTTGAACGGGTTAGTAGATCTCAGAATGTTGAACGGGTTAGTAGATCTCAGAATGTTGAACGGGTTAGTAGATCTCAGAATGTTGAACGGGTTAGTAGATCTCAGAATGTTGAACGGGTTAGTAGATCTCAGAATGTTGAACGGGTTAGTAGATCTCAGAATGTTGAACGGGTTAGTAGATCTCAGAATGTTGAACGGGTTAGTAGATGTCAGAATGTTGAACGGGTTAGTAGATCTCAGAATGTTGAACGGGTTAGTAGATCTCAGAATGTTGAACGGGTTAGTAGATCTCAGAATGTTGAACGGGTTAGTAGATCTCAGAATGTTGAACGGGTTAGTAGATCTCAGAATGTTGAACGGGTTAGTAGATCTCAGAATGTTGAACGGGTTAGTAGATCTCAGAATGTTGAACGGGTTAGTAGATCTCAGAATGTTGAACGGGTTAGTAGATCTCAGAATGTTGAACGGGTTAGTAGATCTCAGAATGTTGAACGGGTTAGTAGATGTCAGAATGTTGAACGGGTTAGTAGATCTCAGAATGTTGAACGGGTTAGTAGATCTCAGAATGTTGAACGGGTTAGTAGATCTCAGAATGTTGAACGGGTTAGTAGATCTCAGAATGTTGAACGGGTTAGTAGATGTCAGAATGTTGAACGGGTTAGTAGATGTCAGAATGTTGAACGGGTTAGTAGATGTCAGAATGTTGAACGGGTTAGTAGATCTCAGAATGTTGAACGGGTTAGTAGATCTCAGAATGTTGAACGGGTTAGTAGATCTCAGAATGTTGAACTGGTTAGTAGATGTCAGAATGTTGAACAGGTTAGTAGATCTCAGAATGTTGAACAGGTTAGTAGATCTCAGAATGTTGAACAGGTTAGTAGATCTCAGAATGTTGAACAGGTTAGTAGATCTCAGAATGTTGAACAGGTTAGTAGATCTCAGAATGTTGAACAGGTTAGTAGATCTCAGAATGTTGAACAGGTTAGTAGATCTCAGAATGTTGAACGGGTTAGTAGATCTCAGAATGTTGAACTGGTTAGTAGATGTCAGAATGTTGAACAGGTTAGTAGATCTCAGAATACATACTTTATTCAGCAACGAGATCAAAAGGACGTCCATCCTCTTCCACATACAATATCCACACAGTCTAATAGATCACTGTAAGGATTATCCTTGCCATTCTCTTGTAACCCTCCTCTTGCTGTTGAGTTGTTATTCATTAGAACAGGCTTTATACTGGAAGCACTATGCTTCCTGTTCCCAGAGCGCCTCATGGAGGAACAGACCTGGAAATAGATTATCTTGGCTTTAGGGAAGATAAATATCTGCCTTTGAGAAAGACCCACATATTCTAATGCAATTCAATTGGAATTTAATGTGTGTGTGTGTGTGTGTTTCTGTCTGTGTGTGTGTTTCTGTCTGTGTGTGTGTTTCTGTCTGTGTGTGTGTGTGTCAGGTCAAGATGTTGTGTTCCAGTGCCTTGGAGAGAGTCTTCTGGACAATGCCTTCTTGGGCTATAACGCCTGTATCTTCGCCTATGGACAGACAGGTTGGTACCAGACTAGTGACCCAGACAGACAGACAGACAGGTTGGTATCAGACTAGTGACCCAGACAGATAGACAGGTCGGTACCAGACTAGTGACACAGACAGACAGACAGACAGACAGACAGACAGACAGACAGGTTGGTACCAGACTAGTGACCCAGACAGACAGACAGGTTGGTATCAGACTAGTGACCCAGACAGATAGACAGGTTGGTACCAGACTAGTGACCCAGACAGACAGACAGACAGACAGACAGGTTGGTATCAGACTAGTGACCCAGACAGATAGACAGGTTGGTACCAGACTAGTGACACAGACAGACAGACAGACAGACAGACAGACAGACAGACAGACAGACAGACAGACAGACAGGTTGGTATCAGACTAGTGACCCAGACAGACAGACAGGTTGGTATCAGACTAGTGACACAGACAGACAGACAGGTTGGTATCAGACTAGTGACACAGACAGACAGACAGGTTGGTACCAGACTAGTGACACAGACAGACAGACAGGTTGGTATCAGACTAGTGACCCAGACAGACAGACAGGTTGGTATCAGACTAGTGACACAGACAGACAGACAGACAGACAGACAGACAGACAGACAGGTATCAGACTAGTGACCCAGACAGACAGACAGGTTGGTATCAGACTAGTGACACAGACAGACAGACAGGTTGGTATCAGACTAGTGACACAGACAGGTTGGTATCAGACTAGTGACACAGACAGACAGGTTGGTATCAGACTAGTGACACAGACAGACAGACAGGTTGGTACCAGACTAGTGACACAGACAGACAGACAGGTTGGTATCAGACTAGTGACCCAGACAGACAGACAGGTTGGTATCAGACTAGTGACACAGACAGACAGACAGACAGACAGACAGACAGACAGGTATCAGACTAGTGACCAGGCATTCAATAACACACACGGTGACTCAGTTTAAACACACTTGTAATCCAATTATTATTGGAACCTTCTTTTGGCCCTGTGACTAAATTGTCAGATTTGTTTAGATTTGATTGGCTCAGCCTTACTGTTCCAGTGATTTGATTGGCTGAGCCTTTTACTGATCCAGTGATTTGATTGGCTGAGCCCTCCTGATCCTCTGATTTGATTGGCTGTGTGCCCCCACCAGGCTCTGGGAAGTCGTACACCATGATGGGTTCGTCAGAGCAGCCAGGTCTGATCCCGCGGCTGTGCAGCTCTCTGTTTGACCGGACTCTACAGGATCAGAGGGAGGGAGAGAGCTTCACTGTCGAGGTCTCCTTTATGGAGATCTACAACGAGAAGGTTCGCGACCTACTGGACCCTAAAGGGTGAGGAGAACAAAAACGATTTTTCTTTTGATGAACAAATGTTTTATTACCAGTAAATGACAGATAAACAAGAAACCAATCGTATGTTTTAGTATGTGGACATACTGTTCTCATATCCGTACGTAGAGATGACAGCTCGCATATGATGAAAACTGATTTTATTTTTTTATTCTCCAAACAATCAAGGTGGGAAATCCCAAAGTAAAAAAAAAAAAATATTATTTTAATTTTTTTTAAATTTCCTGATGAAACCTCTCTCCTCCTGTCTTTGCCCTCAGAAGTCGTCAGGCCCTGCGAGTGAGAGAACACAAGGTTTTCGGGCCGTACGTCGACGGTCTGTGTCGTCTGGCTGTAGCCTGCTATAAGGTACTTTTCTTATGGAATGTATAGAATTGGCCCAGGTTGGTTGGTCTCATGGGAATACATTTTTCTTTGTCAAGACAGGACTGGTGCTTCTAATACACTATATATACAGGACCTTCAGGAAGAATTCACACCCCTTGACTTTTCCCAAATTTAGCTCAGGCAAAACCTGAATTTAAAATGGATTAAATTGAGATTGTTTTGTCACTGGCCAACACACAATATACCCTGTAATTCCAAAGTGGAATTATGTTCTTTGAAATTTTTACAAATGTAATAAAAAATATAAAGCAGACATGTCTTGAGTCAATAAGTAGTCAAACCCTTTTTTGTTATGGCCTAAATAAGTTCAGGACTAAACATTTGCTTAACAAGTCACATAGTAAGTTGCAAGGTGTAATAATAGTGTTTAATATCATGGTTTTTGAATGACTACCTCATCTCTGTACCCCACACATCTAATTATCTGTAAGGTCCCTCAGTCTAGCAGTGAATTTCAAAACATAGATTCAACCACAAAGACCAGGGAGGTTTTCCAATTCCTCGCAAAGAAGAGCACCTATTTAATGTTTATTATGGATCCTTCTGGAGTCAAGCAAAAGTAAGGCAGTTTATACCATTTTTAAAAACATTACAACACATCCACATATCTACAACACACTGTGTGTCCTCAGGCCCCAACTCCACCACATATCTACAACACACTGTGTGCCCTCAGGCCCCTACTCCACCACTACCACATATCTACAACACACTGTGTGCCCTCGATCCCCTACTCCACCACTACCACATATCTACAACACACTGTGTCCCCTCGGCCCCTACTCCACCACTACCACATATCTACAACACACTGTGTCCCCTCGGCCCCTACTCCACCACTACCACATATCTACAACACACTGTGTCCCCTCGGCCCCTACTCCACCACTACCACATATCTACAACACACTGTGTGCCCTCAGGCCCCAACTCCACCACATATCTACAACACACTGTGTGCCCTCAGGCCCCAACTCCACCACATCCACATATCTACAACACACTGTGTGTCCTCAGGCCCCAACTCCACCACATATCTACAACACACTGTGTGTCCTCAGGCCCCAACTCCACCACATATCTACAACACACTGTGTCCCCTCGGTCCCCTACTCCACCACTACCACATATCTACAACACACTGTGTGCCCTCGATCCCCTACTCCACCACTACCACATATCTACAACACACTGTGTCCCCTCGGTCCCCTACTCCACCACTACCACATATCTACAACACACTGTGTCCCCTCGGTCCCCTACTCCACCACTACCACATATCTACAACACACTGTGTGCCCTCAGGCCCCAACTCCACCACTACCACATATCTACAACACACTGTGTGTCCTCAGGCCTCTACTCCACCACTACCACATATCTACAACACACTGTGTGCCCTCAGGCCCCAACTCCACCACTACCACATATCTACAACACACTGTGTGTCCTCAGGCCTCTACTCCACCACTACCACATATCTACAACACACTGTGTGCCCTCAGGCCCCTACTCCACCACTACCACATATCTACAACACACTGTGTCCCCTCAGGCCCCTACTCCACCACTACCACATATCTACAACACACTATGTGCCCTCAGGCCCCAACTCCACCACATATCTACAACACATTGTGTGCCCTCAGGCCCCTACTCCACCACTACCACATATCTACAACACACTGTGTGCCCTCAGGCCCCAACTCCACCACTACCACATATCTACAACACACTGTGTGTCCTCAGGCCTCTACTCCACCACTACCACATATCTACAACACACTGTGTCCCCTCGGTCCCCTACTCCACCACTACCACATATCTACAACACACTGTGTGTCCTCAGGCCCCTACTCCACCACTACCACATATCTACAACACACTGTGTGCCCTCGGTCCCCTACTCCACAACTACCACATATCTACAACACACTGTGTGCCCTCAGGCCCCAACTCAACCACTACCACATATCTACAACACACTGTGTCCCCTCAGGCCCCAACTCAACCACTACCACATATCTACAACACACTGTGTGCCCTCAGGCCCCTACTCCACCACTACCACATATCTACAACACACTGTGTGCCCTCGGTCCCCTACTCCACCACATATCTACAACACACTGTGTGCCCTCAGGCCCCAACTCAACCACTACCACATATCTACAACACACTGTGTCCCCTCAGGCCCCAACTCAACCACTACCACATATCTACAACACACTGTGTCCCCTCAGGCCCCAACTCCACCACTACCACATATCTACAACACACTGTGTGCCCTCAGGCCCCTACTCCACCACTACCACATATCTACAACACACTGTGTGCCCTCAGGCCCCAACTCAACCACTACCACATATCTACAACACACTGTGTGTCCTCAGGCCCCTACTCCACCACTACCACATATCTACAACACACTGTGTGCCCTCAGGCCCCAACTCCACCACATATCTACAACACACTGTGTGCCCTCAGGCCCCAACTCAACCACTACCACATATCTACAACACACTGTGTGTCCTCAGGCCCCTACTCCACCACTACCACATATCTACAACACACTGTGTGCCCTCGATCCCCTACTCCACCACTACCACATATCTACAACACACTGTGTGCCCTTAGGCCCCAACTCAACCACTACCACATATCTACAACACACTGTGTGCCCTCGGTCCCCTACTCCACCACTACCACATATCTACAACACACTGTGTGCCCTCAGGCCCCTACTCCACCACTACCACATATCTACAACACACTGTGTGCCCTCGGTCCCCTACTCCACCACTACCACATATCTACAACACACTGTGTCCCCTCGGTCCCCTACTCCAGCACTACCACATATCTACAACACACTGGGTCCCCTACTCCACCACTACCACATATCTACAACACACTGTGTGCCCTCGATCCCCTACTCCACCACTACCACATATCTACAACACACTGTGTGCCCTCGGTCCCCTACTCCACCACTACCACATATCTACAACACACTGTGTGCCCTCGATCCCCTACTCCACCACTACCACATATCTACAACACACTGTGTGCCCTCGATCCCCTACTCCACCACTACCACATATCTACAACACACTGTGTGCCCTCAGGCCCCAACTCCACCACTACCACATATTTCACAACACACTGTGTCCCCTCGGTCCCCTACTCCACCACTACCACATATCTACAACACACTGTGTGCCCTCAGGCCTCTACTCCACCACTACCACATATCTACAACACACTGTGTGCCCTCGGTCCCCTACTCAACCACTACCACATATCTACAACACACTGTGTGTCCTCGGTCCCCTACTCAACCACTACCACATATCTACAACACACTGCGTGCCCTCAGGCCTCTACTCCACCACTACCACATATCTACAGTACTAAATCCATGTCTGTGTGTGTGTGTGTGTGTGTGTGTGTGTGTGTGTGTGTGTGTGTGTGTGTGTGTGTGTGTGTGTGTGCACCTATTGGTAGATGGGTAAAAACAAAACAAAGTCCATGTAATATCCCTTTGAGCAGCATGGTGAAGTGATTCATTCCCCTTTGGATGGTGTATCAACACACCCAGTGACGTTAGAACAGTCAGAGTTGAATGGCTGTGATAGGAGAGAACTTTAGGCTGTAGTTCTGTAGTTACTCCACAACACTAACCTACATGACAGAGTGAAAAGATGGCAGCCTGTAACACAATAACAAAGTATTCCAAAACGTTCATCCTTTTTTGCAACAAGCCACTAAAGTAAATGGTCCTGAATGCAAGTGTTTTGTATGGGGCAAATCCAATATGGGGCAAATCCAATATGGGGCAAATCCAATATGGGGCAAATCCAATATGGGGCAAATCCAATATGGATACAACACATTTCTGAGTTCCTCTTTCCATATTTCAATAAATTCTCCCTCCCTCTCTCCCTCTGTCTCTCCCTCTGTCTCTCCCTCTGTCTCTCCCTCTGTCTCTCCCTCTGTCTCTCCCTCGGTCTCTCCCTCGGTCTCTCCCTCGGTCTCTCCCTCGGTCTCTCCCTCTCCCTCCATGTCTCTCTCTCTACAGGACATAGAGTGTCTGATGTCAGAGGGTAACAAGTCTCGTACAGTAGCAGCCACCAATATGAACGAGGAGAGCAGCAGGTCCCACGCTGTCTTCAACATCATCCTCACACACACTCTAATGGACCTGGGTTCTGGGGTAGGTACAACACACACTCTAATGGACCTGGGTTCTGGGGTAGGTACAACACACACTCTAATGGACCTGGGTTCTGGGGTAGGTACAACACACACTCTAATGGACCTGGGTTCTGGGGTAGGTACAACACACACTCTAATGGACCTGGGTTCTGGGGTAGGTACAACACACACTCTAATGGACCTGGGTTCTGGGGTAGGTCCAACACACACTCTAATGGACCTCGGGTCTGGGGTAGGTACAACACACACTCTAATGGACCTGGGTTCTGGGGTAGGTACAACACACACTCTAATGGACCTGGGTTCTGGGGTAGGTACAACACACACTCTAATGGACCTGGGTTCTGGGGTAGGTACAACACACACTCTAATGGACCTGGGTTCTGGGGTAGGTACAACACACACTCTAATGGACCTGGGTTCTGGGGTAGGTACAACACACACTCTCTAATGGTTCTGGGGTAATACCAACACACACACTATAATGGACCTGGGTTCTGGGGTAGGACAGGTTAAATAGTTTCTTTACAAGTTACATTCAACACATTCTAATCCAGCATCACCTCATTCTAATCCAGCATCACCACATTCTAATCCAGCATCACCTAATTCTAATCCAGCATCACCACATTCTAATCCAGCATCACCACATTCTAATCCAGCATCACCACATTCTAATCCAGCATCACCACATTCGAATCCAGCATCACCACATTCGAATCCAGCATCACCACATTCTAATCCAGCATCACCACATTCGAATCCAGCATCACCACATTCTAATCCAGCATCACCACATTCTAATCCAGCATCACCACATTCTAATCCAGCATCTTGCCAAGAAAACTTTGATGGTTTTCTGAGTACATCATGTGATGACAACATCAAATCACTCAAGACTTTACTTTTAACATGTTGACATTCATTTCCTCCAGCTGTTGCTATGTGTGTTGCTATGTGTGTTGCTAACAAACCAGTCTGTTTCATATTGCTCTATATAACCCATGTTGTTGTAGACCAGTGGGGAGAAGGTCAGTAAGCTGAGTCTGGTGGATCTGGCTGGCAGTGAGAGAGCTGCTAAGACTGGAGCTACTGGAGAGAGAATGAAGGAGGGGAGCAACATCAACAAGTAGGTTACATCTCACTCTCATTCTCACCCCTCTCTCCCCCCCTTTCCCTCTCCCCCTCTCTTTCCCTCTCTTTACCCCCTTCCCATTCTCCCCCTCTCTTTCCCTCTCTTCCCCCCCCCCTCTTTCCCTCTCCCCCTCTCTTTCCCTCTCTTTACCCCCTTCTCATTCTCACCCCCCTCTCTTTCCATCTCTTTACCCCCTTCTCATTCTCTCCCCCCCCTCTCTTTCCCTCTCTTTACCCCCTTCCCATTCTCCCCCTCTCTTTCCCTCTCTTTACCCCTTCTCATTCTCCCCCCTCTCTTTCCTTCTCTCCCCCCTCTCTTTCCCTCTCTTTACCCCCTTCTCATTCTCTCCCCCCCCTCTCTTTCCCTCTCTTTACCCCCTTCCCATTCTCCCCCTCTCTTTCCCTCTCTTTACCCCCTTCTCATTCTCTCCCCCTCTCTCCTCCCCCCTATCTTTCTCTCCCTTTACCCCCTCTCTCCTCCCCCCTATCTTTCCCTCTCTTTACCCCCCTTCCCATTCCCCCCCTCTCTTTATCCCCATTCCCATTCTCCCCCCTCTCTTTCCCTCTCTTTACCCCCTCCCCTCTCTCACCCACTCTCTTTCCCTCTTTTAACCCCTTCCCACCCCCTCCCCTTTCCCCCCTTTTTTATTATATACTTGGTACACGGTTTCTCAATGTCTCTGAAAATGTGACACACTTTGTTACATCTTCACGTTATCTAAATCACTGTGGGTCAGGTCTCTGAGCACGCTGGGCCTGGTGATCTCAGCGCTGGCAGACCAAGGAGCAGGGAAGAACAAGACCAAGTTTGTTCCCTACAGAGACTCAGTTCTCACCTGGCTACTCAAGGTACGCTGAGCCATATTACCATTACCACGGGTTATTACCACGGGTTATTACCACGGGTTATTACCACGGGTTATTACCACGGGTTATTACCACGGGTTATTACCGCGGGTTATTACTGCGGGTTATTACCGCGGGTTATTACCGCGGGTTATTACCACGGGTTATTACCATGGGTTATTACCACGGGTTATTACCACGGGTTATTACCACGGGTTATTACCACGGGTTATTACCATGGGTTATTACCACGGGTTATTACCATGGGTTATTACCATGGGTTATTACCACGGGTTATTACCACGGGTTATTACCACGGGTTATTACCACGGGTTATTACCATGGGTTATTACCATGGGTTATTACCACGGGTTATTACCACGGGTTATTACCATGGGTTATTATCGTTCAACATACTGTAACAGTGTTTCCTCATCTCTCCTGTATATGTGGTAAAGCAGTCTCTTTTTAAATGGGGTAACTCCTTCTCTCATTCAGATCTTACATTCCTCCTCTCTCTCCTCCCTCTACAGGACAGTCTGGGTGGTAAATAGTCGGCCTTTTCTAACAGAGAAATGTCTCTCTCCTCTTTTATTCAATTTTATTTCAATTCAAGTGGCTTTATTGGAATGGGAAACATATGTTAACATGGCCAAAGCAAGTGAAGTAGATAATAAACAAAAGTGAAATAAACAAAACAAAAATTAACAGTAAACATTACAGGCAGGTAGCCTAGTGGTTAGAGTGTAGAGGCGGCAGGTAGCCTAGTGGTTAGAGTGTAGAGGCGGCAGGTAGCCTAGTGGTTAGAGTGTAGAGGCGGCAGGTAGCCTAGTGGTTAGAGTGTAGAGGCGGCAGGTAGCCTAGTGGTTAGAGTGTAGAGGCGGCAGGTAGCCTAGTGGTTAGAGTGTAGAGGCGGCAGGTAGCCTAGTGGTTAGAGTGTAGAGGCGGCAGGTAGCCTAGTGGTTAGAGTGTAGAGGCGGCAGGTAGCCTAGTGGTTAGAGTGTAGAGGCGGCAGGTAGCCTAGTGGTTAGAGTGTAGAGGCGGCAGGTAGCCTAGTGGTTAGAGTGTAGAGGCGGCAGGTAGCCTAGTGGTTAGAGTGTAGGGGCGGCAGGTAGCCTAGTGGTTAGAGTGTAGGGGCGGCAGGTAGCCTAGTGGTTAGAGTGTAGAGGCGGCAGGTAGCCTAGTGGTTAGAGTGTAGAGGCGGCAGGTAGCCTAGTGGTTAGAGTGTAGAGGCGGCAGGTAGCCTAGTGGTTAGAGTGTAGAGGCGGCAGGTAGCCTAGTGGTTAGAGTGTAGAGGCGGCAGGTAGCCTAGTGGTTAGAGTGTAGAGGCGGCAGGTAGCCTAGTGGTTAGAGTGTAGAGGCGGCAGGTAGCCTAGTGGTTAGAGTGTAGAGGCGGCAGGTAGCCTAGTGGTTAGAGTGTAGGGCGGCAGGTAGCCTAGTGGTTAGAGTGTAGAGGCGGCAGGTAGCCTAGTGGTTAGAGTGTAGAGGCGGCAGGTAGCCTAGTGGTTAGAGTGTAGAGGCGGCAGGTAGCCTAGTGGTTAGAGTGTAGAGGCGGCAGGTAGCCTAGTGGTTAGAGTGTAGAGGCGGCAGGTAGCCTAGTGGTTAGAGTGTAGAGGCGGCAGGTAGCCTAGTGGTTAGAGTGTAGGGGCGGCAGGTAGCCTAGTGGTTAGAGACTGTAGAGGCGGCAGGTAGCCTAGTGGTTAGAGACTGTAGAGGCGGCAGGTAGCCTAGTGGTTAGAGTGTAGGGGCGGCAGGTAGCCTAGTGGTTAGAGTGTAGGGGCGGCAGGGTAGCCTAGTGGTTAGAGTGTAGGGGCGGCAGGGTAGCCTAGTGGTTAGAGTGTAGGGGCGGCAGGGTAGCCTAGTGGTTAGAGTGGAGGGGCGGCAGGGTAGCCTAGTGGTTAGAGTGGAGGGGCGGCAGGGTAGCCTAGTGGTTAGAGTGTAGAGGCGACAGGTAGCCTAGTGGTTAGAGTGTAGAGGCGACAGGTAGCCTAGTGGTTAGAGTGTAGAGGCGACAGGTAGCCTAGTGGTTAGAGTGGAGGGGCGGCAGGGTAGCCTAGTGGTTAGAGTGTAGGGGCGGCAGGTAGCCTAGTGGTTAGAGTGGAGGGGCGGCAGGGTAGCCTAGTGGTTAGAGTGGAGGGGCGGCAGGGTAGCCTAGTGGTTAGAGTGGAGGGGCGGCAGGGTAGCCTAGTGGTTAGAGTGTAGAGGCGACAGGTAGCCTAGTGGTTAGAGTGTAGAGGCGACAGGTAGCCTAGTGGTTAGAGTGGAGGGGCGGCAGGGTAGCCTAGTGGTTAGAGTGGAGGGGCGGCAGGGTAGCCTAGTGGTTAGAGTGGAGGGCGGCAGGTAGCCTAGTGGTTAGAGTGTAGAGGCGGCAGGTAGACTAGTGGTTAGAGTGTAGAGGCGGCAGGGTAGCCTAGTGGTTAGAGTGTAGAGGCGGCAGGTAGACTAGTGGTTAGAGTGTAGAGGCGGCAGGTAGACTAGTGGTTAGAGTGTAGAGGCGGCAGGTAGACTAGTGGTTAGAGGGAGGGGCGGCAGGTGTAGAGGCGGCAGGTAGACTAGTGGTTAGAGTGTAGAGGCGGCAGGTAGACTAGTGGTTAGAGTGTAGAGGCGGCAGGGTAGACTGTCGTGGTTAGAGTGTAGAGGCGGCAGGTAGACTAGTGGTTAGAGTGTAAAGGCGGCAGGTAGACTAGTGGTTAGAGTGTAGAGGCGGCAGGTAGCCTAGTGGTTAGAGTGTAGAGGCGGCAGGTAGACTAGTGGTTAGAGTGTAGTTAAAGGCAGGTAGACTAGTGGTTAGAGTGTAGGTTGCGGCAGGGTAGACTAGTGGTTAGAGTGTAGAGGCGGCAGGTAGACTAGTGGTTAGAGTGTAGACTTTTCAGGGTAGCCTATTGGTTAGAGTGTAGAGGCGGCAGGTAGACTAGTGGTTAGAGCGTTGGGCCAGTAACCGAAAGGTTGCTAGATCGAATCCCTGAGCTGACAAGGTAAAAATCTGTCGCTCTGGCCCTGACCAAGGCAGTTGACCCACTGTTCTAGGCTTGCCTAGTTAAATAAAAAATATTAAAAAGTTCCAAAAGAATAAAGACATTTCAAATGTCATATTATATATATATATATATATATATATATATATATATACAGTGTTGTTACGATGTGCAAATAGTTAAAGTACAAAAGGGAAAATAAATAAACATAAATATGGGTTGTATTTACAATGGTGTTTGTTCTTCACTGGTTGCTCTTTTCTTCTGGCAACAGGTCACAAATCTTGCTACTCACCTCTCCTCTCTCCTCTCTCCAGGATAGTGTGACTTTTCTAACAGACTAACCTCTCCCTCTCTCCTCTCTCCAGGATAGTGTGACTTTTCTAACAGACTAACCTCTCCCTCTCTCCTCTCTCCAGGATAGTGTGACTTTTCTAACAGACTAACCTCTCCCTCTCTCCTCTCTCCAGGATAGTGTGACTTTTCTAACAGACTAACCTCTCCCTCTCTCCTCTCTCCAGGATAGTGTGACTTTTCTAACAGACTAACCTCTCCCTCTCTCCTCTCTCCAGGATAGTGTGACTTTTCTAACAGACTAACCTCTCCCTCTCTCCTCTCTCCAGGATAGTGTGACTTTTCTAACAGACTAACCTCTCCCTCTCTCCTCTCTCCAGGATAGTGTGACTTTTCTAACAGACTAACCTCTCCCTCTCTCCTCTCTCAGGATAGTGTGACTTTTCTAACAGACTAACCTCTCCCTCTCTCCTCTCTCAGGATAGTGTGACTTTTCTAACAGACTAACCTCTCCCTCTTTTCTCCTCTCTCCAGGATAGTGTGACTTTTCTAACAGACTAACCTCTCCCCAGGATCTCTCAGACTAACTCTCTCCAGGATAGTGTGACTTTTCTAACAGACTAACCTCTCCCTCTCTCCTCTCTCCAGGATAGTGTGACTTTTCTAACAGACTAACCTCTCCCTCTCTCCTCTCTCCAGGATAGTGTGACTTTTCTAACAGACTAACCTCTCCCTCTCTCCTCTCTCCAGGATAGTGTGACTTTTCTAACAGACTAACCTCTCCCTCTCTCCTCTCTCCAGGATAGTGTGACTTTTCTAACAGACTAACCTCTCCCTCTCTCCTCTCTCCAGGATAGTGTGACTTTTCTAACAGACTAACCTCTCCCTCTCTCCTCTCTCCAGGATAGTGTGACTTTTCTAACAGACTAACCTCTCCCTCTCTCCTCTCTCCAGGATAGTGTGACTTTTCTAACAGACTAACCTCTCCCTCTCTCCTCTCTCCAGGACAGTGTGACTTTTCTAACAGACTAACCTCTCCCTCTCTCCTCTCTCCAGGATAGTGTGACTTTACTAACAGACTAACCTCTCCCTCTCTCCTCTCTCCAGGACAGTCTGGGTGGTAACAGTAGGACAGCCATGGTGGCCACGGTGAGTCCAGCAGCTGATAACTACGACGAGACGTTGTCCACGCTGCGCTACGCTGACCGGGCTAAGAGCATCGTCAACCACGCCGTCGTCAACGAAGACCCCAACGCACGCATCATCAGAGAGCTACGGGAAGAGGTGGAGAAACTACGAGACCAACTCACTGAGGCTGAGGTACTGAACAGTTATTATATAATATAACAGGCATCACTGAGGTACTGAACAGTTATTATATAATGTAACAGGCATCACTGAGGTACTGAACAGTTATTATATAATATAACAGGCATCACTGAGGTACTGAACAGTTATTATATAATATAACAGGCATCACTGAGGTACTGAACAGTTATTATATAATATAACAGGCATCACTGAGGTACTGAACAGTTATTATATAATATAACAGGCATCACTGAGGTACTGAACAGTTATTATATAATATAACAGGCATCACTGACTCACTGAGGTACTGAACAGTTATTATATAATATAACAGGCATCACTGAGGTACTGAACAGTTATTATATAATATAACAGGCATCACTGAGGTACATATTGACTGTGAAACGTTTAACAACGTTGCAGAATGCTGCCATCTTGAACAGGTACCTTTTAAAAAATGTTTTTTAAAGTGATTTGATCATTATAGTGAAACCAGCATGGATCAATAATGATTCAATGAAAACGGTTACGACGACTGAATGGTGGCTAACACAGAGGTGGACTAGGAACACAGGTTATTAGAATGACTTGTTGCTGTGGTGGAATGACTCGTTGCTGTGGTGGAATGACTTGTTGCTGTGGTGGAATGACTTGTAGCTGTGGTGGAATGACTTGTTGCTGTGGTGGAATGACTTGTTGCTGTGGTGGAATGACTTGTTGCTGTGGTGGAATGACTTGTTGCTGTGGTGGAATGACTTGTTGCTGTGGTGGAATGACTTGTTGCTGTGGTGGAATGACTTGTTGCTGTGGTGGAATGACTTGTTGCTGTGGTGGAATGACTTGTTGCTGTGGTGGAATGACTTGTTGCTGTGGTGGAATGACTTGTTGCTGTGGTGGAATGACTTGTTGCTGTGGTGGAATGACTCGTTGCTGTGGTGGAATGACTCGTTGCTGTGGTGGAATGACTCGTTGCTGTGGTGGAATGACTCGTTGCTGTGGTGGAATGACTCGTTGCTGTGGTGGAATGACTCGTTGCTGTGGTGGAATGACTCGTTGCTGTGGTGGAATGACTCGTTGCTGTGGTGGAATGACTCGTTGCTGTGGTGGAATGACTCGTTGCTGTGGTGGAATGACTCGTTGCTGTGGTGGAATGACTCGTTGCTGTGGTGAAATGACTCGTTGCTGTGGTGGAATGACTCGTTGCTGTGGTGGAATGACTCGTTGCTGTGGTGGAATGACTCGTTGCTGTGGTGGAATGACTGGTTGCTGTGGTGGAATGACTGGTTGCTGTGGTGGAATGACTGGTTGCTGTGGTGGAATGACTGGTTGCTGTGGTGGAATGACTGGTTGCTGTGGTGGAATGACTCGTTGCTGTGGTGGAATGACTCGTTGCTGTGGTGGAATGACTCGTTGCTGTGGTGGAATGACTGGTTGCTGTGGTGGAATGACTGGTTGCTGTGGTGGAATGACTGGTTGCTGTGGTGGAATGACTTGTTGCTGTGGTGGAATGACTGGTTGCTGTGGTGGAATGACTGGTTGCTGTGGTGGAATGACTCGTTGCTGTGGTGGAACGACTCGTTGCTGTGGTGGAACGACTCGTTGCTGTGGTGGAACGACTCGTTGCTGTGGTGGAATGACTCGTTGCTGTGGTGGAACGAGTGTTAAGGATTTTACTGCCCCCCTCAGCCGGGCTGATGTTGGGTTGAAACACAAACTCCAGATTGTGGTTTTAATGGTTTTATTTGTGTGTCATTTTTTATAATGGCTGTTTGTTTGTCTCCTCCCTGTCAGTCTATGAAGGCTCCAGATTTGAAGGAGAGGCTGGAGGAGTCCGAGAAACTGATTCAGGAGATGACAGTTACCTGGGAACAGAAACTACGGAAGACTGAGGCAGTGGCTCAGGTAGACACACACACACACACACACACACACACACACACACACACACACACACACACACACACACACACACACACACACACACCACTTGTTTTACTATCCTTGTGGGGACCAAACAATTGATACCCATTCAAAATCCTATTTTCCCAACCCCCTAAAGCCTAAAATAGTATTTTTTCTTGTGGGGACCCCACATGTCTGAGCTTTCCGTGTTTTTACTATCCTTGTGTGGACGTCTGGTCCCCACAAGGATAGTAAAACCAAAAAAACACACGCACACACCTGGGAGCTGAAATTCGGTAAGACTGAGGCTGTCACTCGGGTACGGACACACAACAGAACGTACTTACATATCTACTACATATATTGTTAATGTCAGTGTTTTGTCCTCTAGGAGCGTCAGAAAAATTTGGAATCTCTAGGTATCTCTCTCCAGTCATCTATCTTCTATGTTGTCCTCTAGGAGCGACAGAAACAGTTGGAATCTCTAGGTATCTCTCTCCAGTCATCTATCTTCTATGTTGTCCTCTAGGAGCGACAGAAACAGTTGGAACCTCTAGGTATCTCTCTCCAGTCATCTATCTTCTATGTTGTCCTCTAGGAGCGACAGAAACAGTTGGAGTCTCTAGGTATCTCTCTCCAGTCATCTATCTTCTATGTTGTCCTCTAGGAGCGACAGAAACAGTTGGAGTCTCTAGGTATCTCTCTCCAGTCATCTATCTTCTATGTTGTCCTCTAGGAGCGACAGAAACAGTTGGAGTCTCTAGGTATCTCTCTCCAGTCATCTATCTTCTATGTTGTCCTCTAGGAGCGACAGAAACAGTTGGAGTCTCTAGGTATCTCTCTCCAGTCGTCTGGCATCAGAGTGGTAGACGACAAGTGTTTCCTTGTCAACCTCAACGCCGACCCTGCACTCAATGAGCTACTGGTTTACTATCTAAAGGTACGGTCAGCAATTTAACATCCAATCCACTGATCGTATAGACTTCTAGATCTCCATGTCATTCTTTATCAAGAGATTGAGGACCCGACTCTGATTGGAGTCCCCTGTTTCTGTCTAGTATGTAGGCTTGGTTGGATAATATGTTTATTTTGACAGTATCAGTCAAGGTTTGGACACACCTACTCATTCCAGGAATTTTAATGATTTTTTACTATTTTCTACCTTGTAGAAAAGTAGTGAAGACATCAACACTATGAAATAACACATATGGAATCATGTAGTAACCAAAAAAGTGTTAAACAAATCAAAGCGTATTTTATATTTGAAGTTCTTCAAAGTTTCCACCCTTTGCCTTGATGATAGCTTTGCACAATCTTGGCATTCTCTCAAATGAGCTTCCTGAGGAAAGCTTTTCCAACAATCTTGAAGGAGCTCCCACATATGCTGGGGCGGCAGCGTAGCCTAGTGGTTAGAGCGTTAGTAACCGGAAGGTTGCGAGTTCAAACCCCCGAGCTGACACGGTACAAATCTGTTGTTCTGCCCCTGAACAGGCAGTTAACCCACTGTTCCTAGGCCGTCATTGAAAATAAGAATGTGTTCTTAACTGACTTGCCTAGTTAAATAAAGGTAAAAAAAAAAAAAATTAAATGCTGAGCACTTGTTGGCTGCTTTTCCTTCACTCTGCTCTCCAACTCATCCAAACCACCTCAATTGAGTTGATGTCGGGTGATTGTGGAGGCCAGGTCATCTGATGCAGCACTCCATCACTCTGCTTGGTCAAATAGCCCTTAAACAGCCTGGAGGTGTGTTTTGAGTCATTCTCCTGTTGAAAAACAAATGATAGTCCCACTAAGCGCAAACCAGATGGGATGGTGTATCGCTGCAGAATGCTGTGGTAGCCATGCTGGTTAAATGTGCAAAGGAATTATAAATGAATCACTGACAGTGTCGCCAGCAAAGCACCCCCACACCACCTCCTCCATGCTTCACGGTGGGAACCAGACATGCAGAGATCATCCGTTCACCTACTCTACGTCTCACAGAAACAGCAGTTGGAACCAAAAATCTCCAATTTGGACTCATCAGACCAAAGGACAGATTTCCACCGGTCTATTGTCCATTGCTCGTATTTCTTGGCCCAACCAAGTCTCTTCTTATTGGTGTCCTTTTAGAAGTGGTTTATTTGCAGCAATAATACCATGAAGTCCTGATTCACACTTTCTCCTCTGAACAGTTGATGTTGAGACGTGTCTGTTACTTTTTATTTGGGCTGCAATCTGAGGTGCAGTTAACTCTAATAAACGTATCCTCTGGAGCAGAGGTAACTCTGGGTCTTCCTTTCCTGTGGAGGTCCTCATGAGCGCCAGTTTCGTCATAGCGCTTGATGGTTTTTGTGTCTACACTTGAAGAAACTTTGAAAGTTCTTGAAATTTTCCGGATTGACTGACCTTCTTAAAGTAATGATGGACTGTCATTTCTCTTTGCTTATTTGAAATGTTCTTGCCATAATATGGACTTGGTCATTTACCAAATAGGGCTATCTTCTGTATACCACCCCAACCTTGTCACAACACAACTGATTGGCTCAAACACATTAACAAGGAAATAAATTCCACAAATGAACTTTTAACAAGGCACACCTGTTAATTGAAATGCATTCCAGGTGACTACCTCAATAAAGCTGGTTGAGAGAATGCCAAGCATGTGCAAAGCTGTCTTCAAGGCAAAGGGTGGCTACTTTGAAGAATCTCAAATATAAAATGTATTTAATAATAATAATAATATAATAATAGTATTTAGATTTGTTTAACTCTATATATATATATATATTTTTATTTTTTTGGTTACCTCATGATTCCATATGTTGTTTCATGGTGTTGTCGTCTAAACTATTATTCTTCAATGTAGAAAATAAAAACCCTTGAATGAGCAGGAGTGTCCCAACTTTTGATGAGTACAGTATGTCATCTCTGTCATGCCTCTGTCCTGTGTGTAGGAGCACACGCGTGTTGGCTCAGCTGACTCTCAGGACATTCAGCTGTGTGGTATGGCCATCCACCCTGAACACTGCGTCATCAACATCACCGCGGAGACTGGAGTGGTGCTCACGCCACACCGCAGCTCCCGGTACGTTCACTAAGGCTGTGGTGATACCAGTCTATAATACTAGATATATCATCACTGTCGGCCAATCATCATTCAGGACGAGAACCACCCAGTCTATAATACTAGATATATCATCACTGTCAGTCAATCGGCATTCAGGACGAGAACCACCCAGTCTATAATACTAGATACATCATTACTGTCAGCCAATCAGCATTCAGGACGAGAACCACCCAGTCTATAATACTAGATACATCATTACTGTCAGCCAATCAGCATTCAGGATGAGAACCACCCAGTCTATAATACTAGATACATCATTACTGTCAGCCAATCAGCATTCAGGATGAGAACCACCCAGTCTATAATACTAGATATATCATCACTGTCAGTCAATCGGCATTCAGGACGAGAACCACCCAGTCTATAATACTAGATACATCATTACTGTCAGCCAATCAGCATTCAGGACGAGAACCACCCAGTCTATAATACGAAATATATCATTACTGTCAGCCAATCAGCATCCAGGACAAGAACCACCCAGTCTATAATACTAGATACATCAATACTGTTATAGTACTGTCAGCCAATCAGCATCCAGGACTAGAACCACAAAGTCTATAATACTAAATACATACAAGTCTATAATTATAGTACTTAGTAGGGCTGTGATGATACCAGTCTATAATTATAGTACTTAGTAGGACTGTGATGATACCAGTCTATAATTATAGTACTTAGTAGGGCTGTGATGATACCAGTCTATAATTATAGTACTTAGTAGGACTGTGATGATACCAGTCTATAATTATAGTACTTACTAGGGCTGTGATGATACCAGTCTATAATTATAGTACTTAGTAGGACTGTGATGATACCAGTCTATAATTATAGTACTTAGTAGGGCTGTGATGATACCAGTCTATAATTATAGTACTTAGTAGGACTGTGATGATACCAGTCTATAATTATAGTACTTACTAGGACTGTGATGATACCAGTCTATAATTATAGTACTTACTAGGGCTGTGATGATACCAGTCTATAATTATAGTACTTAGTAGGGCTGTGATGATACCAGTCTATAATTATAGTACTTAGTAGGGCTGTGATGATACAAGTCTATAATTATAGTACTTAGTAGGGCTGTAATGATACCAGTCTATAATTATAGTACTTACTAGGACTGTGATGATACCAGTCTATAATTATAGTACTAACTAGGGCTGTGATGATACCAGTCTATAATTATAGTACTAACTAGGACTGTGATGATACCAGTCTATAATTATAGTACTAACTAGGACTGTGATGATACCAGTCTATAATTATAGTACTGACTAGGACTGTGATGATACCAGTCTATAATTATAGTACTTACTAGGGCTGTGATGATACCAGTCTATAGTACTAAACCTGCTGTATGGAACATATGTTGTGATATAGCCTGGTACTAAACCTGCTGTATGGAACATATTTTGTGATATAGCCTGGTACTAAACCTGCTGTATGGAACATATGTTGTGATATAGCCTGGTACTAAACCTGCTGTATGGGACATATGTTGTGATATAGCCTGGTACTAAACCTGCTGTATGGAACATATGTTGTGATATAGCCTGGTATTAAACCTGCTGTATGGAACATATGTTGTTATATAGCCTGGTACTAAACCTGCTGTATGGAACATATGTTGTGATATAGCCTGGTCCTAAACCTGCTGTATGGAACATATGTTGTGATATAGCCTGGTACTAAACCTGCTGTATGTAACATATGTTGTTATATAGCCTGGTACTAAACCTGCTGTATGGAACATATGTTGTGATATAGCCTGGTACTAAACCTGCTGTATGGAACATATGTTGTGATATAGCCTGGTACTAAACCTGCTGTATGGAACATATGTTGTGATATAGCCTGGTACTAAACCTGCTGTATGGAACATATGTTGTGATATAGCCTGGTACTAAACCTGCTGTATGTAACGTGTGGTGATAGTCAGTAGTCAGTGATGATACGGTCTCTCTGTCTGCAGTACGTGTGTGAATGGCTCTTCAGTCACCAACCCTGTCCTGCTTCACCATGGAGACCGGATCTTGTGGGGAAACAACCACTTCTTCAGGTCTGCCTGTTCACACTGTGGGGATGGGTTCTGTTTAATAACAACATCTATTGACGTTATTAATCTGTTGATGTCTGAAATGTATACCTCATGATTTCTCTCTCTCTCTCTCTCTCTCTCTCACCCTTTCTCTCTCTCACCCTTTCTCTCTCTCACTCTCTCTCTCTCTCTCTCTCTCTCTCTCTCTCTCTCTCTCTCCCTTTCTCTCTCTCACCCTTTCTCTCTCTCACCCTTTCTCTCTCTTCCCTTTCTCTCTCTCTCTCTCTCACGCTTTCTCTCTCTCTCACCCTTTCTCACTCTCTCTCTCTCACCCTTTCTCTCTCTCACCCTTTCTCTCTCTCACCCTTTCTCTCTCTCACCCTTTCTCTCTCTCACGCTTTCTCTCTCTCACCCTTTCTCTCTCTCACCCTTTCTCTCTCTCTCACCCTTTCTCTCTCTCTCTCTCTCTCTCTCTCTCTCTCTCTCTCTCTCTGTCTCTGTCTCTGTCTCTGTCTCTGTCTCTGTCTCTCTCTCTCTGTCTCTCTCTCTCTCACCCCTTTCTCTCTCACCCTTTCTCTCTCTCTCACCCCCTCTCTCTCTCACCCTTTCTCTCTCTCTCACCCTTTCTCTCTCTCTCTCACCCTTTCCCTCTCTCTCACCCTCTCTCTCTCACCCCCTCTCTCACCCTTCTCTCTCACCCTTTCTCTCTCACCCTCACCCTTTCTCCCCCTCTCTCTCACCCTTTCCTCTCTCTCTCTCTCACCCTTTCTCTCTCTCTCTCTCTCTCTCCCTTTCTCTCTCTCTCTCTCTCTCTCTCTCTCTCTCTCTCTCTCTCTCTCTCACCCCCTCTCTCTCTCTCTCTCTCTCACCCCCCTCTCTCTCACCCTTTCTCTCTCACCCTCACCCTTTCACCCCTCTCTCTCTCACCCTTTCTCTCTCTCTCTCTCTCACCCTTTTCTCTCTCTCTCTCTCTCTCTCACCCTTTCTCTCTCTCTCTCTCTCTCTCTCTCTCTCTCTCTCTCTCTCTCTCTCTCTCTCTCTCTCTCTCTCTCTCTCTCTCTCTCACCCCTCTCTCTCACCCCTCTCTCTCTCCCTCTCTCTCTCTCACCCTCTCTCTCTCTCTCCCTCTCTCTCTCTCACCCTTTTTCTCTCTCTCTCACCCTCTCTCTCTCTCACCCTTTCTCTCTCTCTCTCTCCCTTTCTCTCTCTCTCTCTCACCTTTCTCTCTCTCTCTCTCTCTCTCTCTCTCTCTCTCTCTCTCTCTCTCTCTCTCTCACCCTTTCTCTCTCTCTCTCTCACCCTCTCTCTCTCTCTCTCTCCCCTTTCTCTTTCTCTCTCTCCCCCCTCTCTCACCCTTTCTCTCTCTCTCACCCCCTCTCTCACCCTTTCTCTCTCTCCCACCCCCTCTCTCACCCTTTCTCTCTCTCTCACCCCCTATCTCACCCCTTTCTCTCTCTCACCCCCTCTCTCACCCTTTCTCTCTCACCCCCCCTCTCTCACCCTTTCTCTCTCTCTCTCAGCCCTTTCTCTCAAAGATCTCTCACTCCCTTTCTCTCTCTCACCCTCTCTCCTCTCTCTCTCACCCCCATTCTCTCTCTCTCTCTCTCTCTCTCTCTCTCTCTCTCTCTCTCTCTCTCTCTCTCCCCTCTCTCTCTGCCGAGCCTCTCTCTCTCACCCCCTCTCTCTCACCCCCTCTCTCTCACCTTTCTCTCTCACCCTCTCTCTCTGTCACCCTCTCTCTCTCTCACCCTTTGTCTCTCTCTCTCACCCTTTCTCTCTCTCTCTCTCTCACCCTTTCTCTCTCTCTCTCTCACCCTTTCTCTCTCTCTCTCTCACTCTCTCTCTCTCTCTCTCACTCTCTCTCTCTCTCTCTCACCCTTTCTCTCTCTCTCTCTCACCCTTTCTCTCTCTCTCACCCCTCTCTCACCCTTTCTCTCTCTCCCACCCCTCTCTCACCCTTTCTCTCTCTCCCACCCCTCTCTCACCCTTTCTCTCTCTCCCACCCCCTATCTCACCCTTTCTCTCTCTCACCCCCTCTCTCACCCTTTCTCTCTCACCCCCTCTCTCTCATCCCCTCTCTCTCACCCTTTCTCTCTCTCTCTCACCCTTTCTCTCTCTCTCTCACCCTTTCTCTCTCTCTGTCACCCTCTCTCTCTCTCTCACCCTTTCTCTCTCTCACCCTCTCTCACCCTCTCTCTCTCTCACCCCCTCTCTCACCCTTTCTCTCTCTCTCACCCCCTCTCTCACCCCCTCTCTCACCCTTTCTCTCTCTCTCACCCTTTCTCTCTCTCTCACCCTTTCTCTCTCTCTCACCCTTTCTCTCTCTCTCTTGCCACCCTTTCTCTCTCTCACCCGTGAGGCTCTCCTCACCCTTTCTCTCTCTCTCACCCTTTCTCTCTCTCTCTCTCACCCTTTCTCTCTCTCACCCTTTCTCTCTCTCACCCTTTCTCTCGGGAGGCTCTCACCTCTCTCAGGACAGCGGGAGGCGGTGTGGTGGCCTGACCCTCTCTCACCCTTTCTCTCTCTCACCCCTTTCTCTGTCTCACCCTTTTCTCTGTCTCTCTCCTCATTCCACCCCCCAGGATCAACCTGCCCAGACACCTGGCCCATGCGGGGGGTGAGGATGAGGCGGGTGGTGTGATGAAGAATTGCCTCAGTACTGACCAGTTGGAAGTGGATTTTGACACGGTCAGCAATGTGTCCAGTGAGGTCAGCTTTGGCTACGAGTTCGCCCAGACAGAGGTCATGATGAAGGGCATGGGCAGCGACGGTGAGTTCCTTCTCCTCATCTTCTGAGGGATACAGAGGAAGAGGTCTCATTCAAAATGAAACACTATTCAACTCAGCAGCCTCGTCAAGGACTTGGTGCTTTCAAAGATCCATTCACTTTTCCCAGCATTCATAACTAATCTCCCCCCTCCCGCTCTCCCTCCCCCCTCACGCTCCCCCTCCCCCCTCACGCTCCCCCTCCCCCCTCCCTCCCCTCAGACCCCATGCAGTCTGTCCTCCAGACGTTGGAGCGACAGCACGAGGAGGAGAAGAGGACGGCTCTGGAGCGACAGAGACAGATGTACGAGCAGGAGCTGCAGCAGCTGAGGAAGCGGCTCCCTCCTGCAGAGAAACACACTCTGCTGCTGCCGAGCCCTGGGCCTGACCTGGAGCCAGCCGGACCCTCAGCAGCATCGATCGCATCATCACCCTGCGCCCAGACACGCATGCGGAGATGGAGCGAGGACAGGTGAGGTGTCAGGATGTCAAAGTCTGAAACCCAAATAGACCCCGTATGTCTTGGTACTTTGTCTGTCCGGAAACATTGGATCACAGTGTATTTACAATGTTGTTTGTCCTCTACTGGTCAAATCAAACCAAATCAAATCAAATTGTATTTGTCACATACACATGGTTAGCAATGTGGTTGTCCTTTTATCATGGCAACAAGCTCTCTCTCTCTCTCTCTGTCTGTCTCTCTGTCTCTCTCAATTCAATTCAAGGGCTTTATTGGCATGGGAAACATGTATTAACATTGCCAAAGCAAGTGAAGTAGATAATATATAAAGTGAAATAAACAATAAAAAATTAACAGTAAACATTACATTACAACATTACAACATTACATCTCTCTCTGTCTCTCTCTCTCTCTCTCTCTCTCTCTCTCTGTCGGTCTGTTATCTCTCTGCCTCCCCCTGTAGAGGCCATGATGACTCGTAGACTGAGGGAAGAGATCGTCAGAGCTAACCTGCTGGTCCTGTAACTAACCCTCTGTATCTCTCTCTGTGCTGTAGAGAGGCCATGATGACTCGTAGCCTGCGTAGACTGAGGGAGCAGATCGTCAGAGCTAACCTGCTGGTGCAGGAGGCAGGCTTCATAGCTGAGGAACTCAACAAGAGGACGGAGTACCTAGTCACACTGCAAATACCTGCTGCTAACCTCGACGCCAACAGGAAGGTCGGTGTCGGGTGTGTGTGTCTGTGTGGCTGCGTGATAACATTATCAGCTTTACATACAGTACGGTGTGTGTCAATGTTTGTCCACGGAGGTGTGTGTGTGTGTGTGTTCACACAGTGTGCCTACCAAAACAGCACTGTCAAGTCTGGTCTACATTGAGCCCCTGTGAGGTGTTGGCCTCTTGCCATGTGTGTTTAGTTTAGGCAGTGCTGTGGTGCAGGACAGCGTGAGGCGGTGCTGAGTGAGCCTGTGGTGCAGGACAGCGGGAGGCGGTGCTGAGTGAGCCTGTGGTGCAGGACAGCGGGAGGCGGTGCTGAGTGAGCCTGTGGTGCAGGACAGCGTGTCAGGCGGTGCTGAGTGAGCCTGTGAGGTGCAGGACAGCGTGATGTTGGTGCTTAGTTTAGCCTGTGGTGCAGGACAGCGTGAGGCGGTGCTGAGTGAGCCTGTGGTGCAGGACAGCGTGAGGCGGTGCTGAGTGAGCCTGTGGTGCAGGACAGCGGGAGGCGGTGCTGAGTGAGCCTGTGGTGCAGGACAGCGGGAGGCGGTGCTGAGTGAGCCTGTGGTGCAGGACAGCGGGAGGCGGTGCTGAGTGAGCCTGTGGTGCAGGACAGCGGGAGGCGGTGCTGAGTGAGCCTGTGGTGCAGGACAGCGGGAGGCGGTGCTGAGTGAGCCTGTGGTGCAGGACAGCGGGAGGCGGTGCTGAGTGAGCCTGTGGTGCAGGGGAGGCACTGCTGAGCCTGGGAGGACAGCGTGAGGCGGTGCTGAGGAATTTGTGAGCCTGTGGTGCAGGACAGCGGGAGGCGGTGCTGAGTGAGCCTGTGGTGCAGGACAGCGGGAGGCGGTGCTGAGTGAGCCTGTGGTGCAGGACAGCGTGAGGCGGTGCTGAGTGAGCCTGTGGTGCAGGACAGCGTGAGGCGGTGCTGAGTGAGCCTGTGGTGCAGGACAGCGTGAGGCGGTGCTGAGTGAGCCTGTGGTGCAGGACAGCGTGAGGCGGTGCTGAGTGAGCCTGTGGTGCAGGACAGCGTGAGGCGGTGCTGAGTGAGCCTGTGGTGCAGGACAGCGTGAGGCGGTGCTGAGTGAGCCTGTGGTGCAGGACAGCGTGAGGCGGTGCTGAGTGAGCCTGTGGTGCAGGACAGCGGAGGCGGTGCTGAGTGAGCCTGTGGTGCAGGACAGCGTGAGGCAGTGCTGAGTGAGCCTGTGGTGCAGGACAGCGGAGGCGGTGCTGAGTGAGCCTGTGGTGCAGGACTGCGGGAGGCGGTGCTAGGGGTGTTAGAGCAGCGTGAGGCGGTGCTGATTGAGCCTGTGGTGCAGGACAGCGTGAGGCGGTGCTGAGTGAGCCTGTGGTGCAGGACAGCGTGAGGCGGTGCTGAGTGAGCCTGTGGTGCAGGACAGCGTGAGGCGGTGCTGAGTGAGCCTGTGGTGCAGGACAGTGTGAGGCGGTGCTGAGTGAGCCTGTGGTGCAGGACAGCGTGAGGCGGTGCTGAGTGAGCCTGTGGTTCCAGGGCGTAAGGGTGAAGAGAAGTTTTTTTTAAACCATGTACAGTTGAAGTGTGAAGTTTACATACACCTTAGCAAAATACATTTAAACTTAGTTTTTCACAATTCCTGACATTTAATCCTAGTAAAAATCCCCAGTTTTCGGTCAGTTAGGATCACCACTTAATTTGAAGAATGTGAAATGTCAGAATAATAGTAGAGAGAATTATTTATTTCAGCTTTTATTTCTTTCATCATATTCCCAGTGGGTCAGAAGTTTACACACACGCAATTAGTATTTGGTAGCATTGCCTTTAAATTGTTTAACTTGGGTCAAACGTTTCGGGTAGCCTTCCACAAGCTTCCTATAATAAGTTGGGAGAATTTTGGCCCATTCCTCCAGAGAGCTGGTGTAACTAGGTCAGGTTTGTAGGCCTCCTTGCTCGCACACGCTTTTTCACATTTTCTATAGGATTGAGGTCAGGGCTTTGTGACGGCCACTCCAATACCTTGACTTTGTTGTCCTTAAGCCATTTTGCCACAACTTTGGAAGTATGCTTGGGGTCATTGTCCATTTGGAAGACCCATTTGCAACCAAGCTTTAACTTCCTGACTGATGTCTTGAGGTGTTGCTTCAATATATCCATATAATTTTCCTCCCTCATGATGCCATCTATTTTGTGAAGTGCACCAGTCCCTCCTGCAGCCAAAAGCACCCCCACAATATGATGTTGCCACCCCCGTGCTTCACGGTTGGGATGGGTGTTCTTCGGCTTGCAAGCCTCCCCCTTTTCCTCCAAACATAACAATGGTCATTATGAACAAACAGTTCTATTATTGTTTCATCAGACCAGAGGACATTTCTCCAAAAAGTACGTTCTTTGTCCCCATGTGCAGTTGCAAACTGTAGTCTGCCTTTTTTATGGTGGTTTTGGAGCAGTGGCTTCTTCCTTGCTGAGCGGCCTTTCAGGTTATGTTGATATAGGACTCGTTTTACTGTGGATATAGATACTTTTGTACCTGTTTCCTCCAGCATCTTCACAACGTCCTTTGCTGTTGTTCTGGGATTGATTTGCACTTTTCACACTAAAGTACATTCAAATCAAATCAAATCAAATTGATTTATATAGCCCTTCATACATCAGCTGATATCTCAAAGTGCTGTACAGAAACCCAGCCTAAAACCCCAAACAGCAAGCAATGCAGGTGTAGAAGCATTCATCTCTAGAAGACAGAACGTGTCTCCTTCCTGAGCGGTATGACGGCTGTGTGGTCCCATGGTGTTTATACTTGCATACTATTGTTTGTACAGATGACCGTGGTACCTTCAGGTGTTTGTAAATTGCTCCCAATGATGAACCAGACTTGTGGAGGTAAAAAAAAAACATTCTGAGGTCTTGACTCATTTCTTTAGATTTTTCTCATGATGTCAAGCAAAGAGGCACTGAGTTTGAAGGTAGGCCTTGGAATACATCCACAGGTACACCTCCAATTGACTCAAATCATGTCAGAAGCTTGGAATTGTGATACAGTGAAATAATCCGTAAACAATTGTTGGAAAAATGACTTGTCATGCACCAAGTAGATGTCCTAACTGACTTGCCAAAACTATAGTTTGTTAACAAGAAATTTGTGGAATGGTTGAAAAACGAGTTTTAATTACTCCAACCTAAGTGTATGTAAACTTCCTACTTCAACTGTATGTACACACACAAACTCTTTCCCCCTCTATCTCTTTCTCTCTCTCTCTTTCTCTCTCTCGCTCCCTCTCTCCCTCTCTCTTTCTCTCTTTTTCTCTTTCTTGCTCTCTCTCTCTCTTTTTTTCTTTCTTGCTCTCGCTTTCTCCCTCTCCCTCTCTCTTTCTCTCTCCTTCTCTCTTTCTCTTTTTCTCTTTCTCTTTCTCTTTCTCTCTCTCCCTCTTTTTTTCTCTCTTTCTCTCCCCCTCTCTTGCTCTCGATCTCTCTTTTTCTCTCTTTCTCTCTCTTTCTCTCTCTCTCGCTCTTTCTCTCTCTCGCTCTCTCTTTCTCTCTCTCGCTCTCTCTTTCTCTCTCTCGCTCTCTCCCTCTCTCTCTCTTTCCCTCTCTACAGCGTGATGCGGTGCTAAGTGAGCCTGCGGTGCAGGTGAGACGTAAGGGTAAAGGGAAACAGATCTGGGCTCTGGAGAAGATGGAGAACAGACTGGTGGACATGAGAGAACTGTACCAGGAGTGGAAGGACTACGACGATGACAACCCTGTGAGTCCCCCTCTCTCTCCCCCTTTCCTCACCCTCTCTCTCCCCCTTTCCTCACCCTCTCTCTCCCCCTTTCCTCACCCACTCTCTCCCCCTTTCCTCACCCACTGTCTCCCCTCCTCTCTCCCCTCTTTTTCCTCACCCCTGTCTCCCCCTTTCTCTCACCTTTCCTCCTCCCCCTTTCCTCACCAGTCTCCCTCTCTCCCCCTTTCCTCACCCACTGTCTCCCCCTTTCCTCACCCTCGTCTCCCTCTCTCTCCCCCTTTCCTCACCCACTGTCTCCCCCTTTCCTCACCCCGTCTCCCTCTCTCTCCCCCTTTCCTCACCCACTGTCTCCCCCTTTCCTCACCCAGTCTCCCTCTCTCTCCCCTTTCCTCACACACTGTCTCCCCCTTTCCTCACCCACGTCCCCCTCTCACCCCTGTCTTTTCCTCACCCCGTCTCCCCCTTTCCTCACCCACTGTCTCCCCCTTTCCTCACCCCGTCTCCCTCTCTCCCCCTTTCCTCACACAGTCTCCCTCTCTCTCCCCCTTTCCTCACCCACTGTCTCCCCCTTCCTCACCCACGTCCCCCTCTCCCCCCCCTTTCCTCACCCCGTCCCCTTTCCTCAACCACTTCCCTCACCCCCCGTCTCCCCTCTTTCCCCCTGTCAACCACTGTCTCCCCTCCTTCCTCACCCCTGTCTCCCTCTCTGTCTCCCCCTTTCCTCACCCACTGTCTCCCCCTTTCCTCACCCACTGTCTCCCCCTTTCCCCCACCCACTGTCTCCCCCTCTCACCCACTGTCTCCCCCTCCCACCCACTGTCTCCCCTCTCTTCACCCACTGTCTCCCCCCCCTCTCCTCACCCACTGTCTCCCCTCTCCTCACCCACTGTCTCCCCTTTCCTCACCCACTGTCTCCCCCTCTCCTCACCCACTGTTCCCCCCTCACCCACTGTCTCCCCCTCTCCTCAATACCCACTGTCTCCCCCTCTCCTCACCCACTGTCTCCCCCTCTCCTCATCCACTGTCTCCCCCTCTCCTCACCCACTGTCTCCCCCTTTCCTCACCCCCCCGTCTCCCTCTCTCCCCTGGTCTCTGTCTAGGTGATGCGTTCCTACTTCAAGCGTGCCGACCCGTTCTTCGACGAGCAGGAGAACCACAGTCTGATAGGAGTGGCCAACGTGTTTCTGGCCTGTCTCTTCTACGACGTCAAGCTGCAGTACGCTGTACCCATCATCAACCAGAAGGGAGAGGTGACTGTGTGTGACTGTGTGTGTGTGTGTGTGTGTGTGTGTGTGTGTGTGTGTGTGTGTGTGTTCTACAAAAGTCAAGCTGCAGTACGCTATACCCAGCAACCAGTACGGCCGTGTGTGTGTTTGACTGAGATGTCTGACTTCCTGTTAGGTTGCAGGGCGTCTACATGTGGAGGTGTGGCGAGGGAGCGAGGGGCTGGAGAAAGTAGAGACCAGTCCAGATGGCGAGACACAGGAACGCAAAATGGAGTGTGTGGTAAGAGACAACATCAGGTCCTGAAACACATAGATGGACATCAGACACACTGAAATGTCAGGTCCTGAAACACATAGATGGACATCAGACACACTGAAATGTCAGCTATGTAACCTGTAATATGTAATGTAATATGTAACATAGATGGACAATCAGTAATACACTGAAATGTAATATGCTGTGAATACGCATAGATGGACATCAGACACACTGAAATGTAAGCTCCTGTAAACACATATGTAATGTCATGTAATATGTAATGTAATATGTAATGTAATGTAATGTAATGTAATGTAATATGTAATGTAATGTAATGTCATGTAATGTAATATGTAATGTAATATGTAATGTGTAATGTAATAATGTATGTAATGTAATGTAATATGTAATATGTAATGTAATATGTAATGTAATATGTAATATGTAATGTAATGTAATGTAATATGTAATGTAATATGTAATGTAATATGTAATGTAATATGTAATGTAATATGTAATGTAATGTAATATGTAATATGTAATGTAATATGTAATGTAATATGTAATGTAATGTAATATGTAATATGTAATGTAATGTAATATGTAATATGTAATATGTAATATGTAATGTAATGTAATGTAATAATGTAATATGTAATAATGTAATATGTAATGTAATATGTAATGTAATATGTAATGTAATATGTAATGTAATATGTAATGTAATATGTAATGTAATATGTAAATGTAATGTAATGTAATATGTAATGTAATATAATATGTAATGTAATATGTAATGTAATATGTAATATGTAATGTAATATGTAATGTAATATGTAATGTAATATGTAATGTAATATGTAATGTAATATGTCATGTAATATGTAATGTAATATGTAATGTAATATGTAATGTAATGTAATATGTAATGTAAATGTAATAATATGTAATATGTAATGTAATGTGTAATATGTAATGTAATGTAATATGTAATATGTAATGTAATATGTAATGTAATGTAATATGTAATATAATATGTAATATGTAATGTAATGTGTAATGTAATATGTAATGTAATATGTAATGTAATATGTAATGTAATGTAATATGTAATATGTAATATGTAATGTAATATGTAATATATCATGTAATGTAATATGTAATATGTAATGTAATGTAATGTAATATGTAATGTAATGTAATGTAATATGTAATGTAATGTAATATGTAATATGTAATATGTAATATGTCATGTAATATGTAATGTAATATGTAATATGTCATGTAATATGTAATATGTCATGTAATATGTAATATGTCATGTAATATGTAATGTAATATGTAATGTAATATGTAATATGTAATATGTCATGTAATATGTAATATGTAATGTAATATGTAATATGTAATATGTCATGTAATATGTAATGTAATATGTAATGTAATATGTAATGTAATATGTAATATGTCAGTGTCTCTGAGGTCATGTAAAGGATCTTTTGTCACGCTGCTGTATTGTAATATGTGTTATGTAATATATATGCTGTAATGTAATATGTGCTAAGTGTTTTGTCTTTCTCTCTCTCCTCCCATGCTCACTCTCTTCTTTCTCTCTCTCCTCCCTGCTATGTAATATGTCTCTCTTCCCAGTCTCTCTGTAATATGTCATGTAATATGTAATATGTCATCCTCCCCGCTCACTCTCTTCCCTTGTCTCTCTTCCCTCTCTCTCTCCTCCCTGCTCATTCTCTTCCCTCTAATCTCTCTCTCCTCCCCGCTCATTGTGTAATGTGTCTCTCTTCCCTCTCTCTCTCCCCTCTCTCTCTCTCTCCCCGCTCACTCTCTTCCCTCTCTCTCTCCCTCCCTGCTCACTCTCTTCCCTCTCTCTCTCCTCCCCGCTCTCTCTCTTCCCTCTCTCTCTCTCCTCCCCCCTGCTCATTCTCTTCCCTCTCTCTCTCCTCCCCGCTCACCTCTCTTCCCTCTCTCTCTCTTCCCTCTCACTCTCTCCCCTCTCTCTCTCCTCCCCGCTCACTCTCTTCCCTCTCTCTCCCTGCTCTGTCTCTTCCCTCTCTCTCTCCCTCTCTCTCTCCTCCCCACTGTCTCCTCCTCCCCGCCCTCTGTCTCCTCCTTTCTCCTCTCTCCCTCTCTCCCTCTGTCTCCTCCTTTCTCCTCTCTCCCCCCACTGTCTCCTCCCTTCTCCTCCTCTCTCTCCTCTCTCTGTCTCCTCCTTTCTCCTCTCTCCTCCCTCTCTGTCTCCTCCCTTCTCCTCCTGTCTCCCTCTCTGTCTCCTCCCTCTCTCCCTCTGTCTCCTCCTTTCTCCCCCTCTCTCTTCCCCACTGTCTCCTCCCTCTGTCTCCTCCCATCTCCTCCCTCCTCCCTCTCTCTCCTCCCCCTCTCTCTCTCCTCCCCACTGTCTCCTCCCTCTGTCTCCTCCCATCTCCTCCCTCCTCTCCCTCTCCTCCCTCCTCCCTCTGTCTCCTCCCTTCTCCTCCTCTCTCCCTCTCTGTCTCCTCCCTCCTCTCCCTCTCCTCCCTCCTCTCTCTGTCTCCAGGTCAGGATCCTGCAGGCTACAGGTCTTCCTCGTCACCTGTGTAACTTTGTGTTCTGCCAGTACCATTTCTGGGGGCAGGATGAGCCTGTGTTCATCGCCCCAGAGGTGGAGCCTACACCCCCCTCAGCCACCAGCAGAGATCCCCTCTGCACCGTACTTTTCGACAGTAGCAAGGTGGGACAATGGAGTCGGGGCCGGATTACTGAACGGGCACGCAGGGCATGTGCCCTGGGGACCCCCCGCCAGATATTATATAAACATGCCATAAGCCATGACAAAATGTGTAGAATTGCAGAAAATTTGCTTTAAAACTGCAAAAATGTTCTCTCGGCCTCATGGTAAAATTTGATAGAATTGCAGGAAGTTAGCCACCCTCCTGGAAGTAGGGGCTCCGGATGTGGTCGTCCGGCCCTGAATGGGGGAGTCACTAGATATGCCGAGGTTTGAAGGCCTTTCTATATGTCCTTTTCTGTGCTTTTATTCGCTAAAGAGGAGTCTCTCACCACGTGACTATAACTACTGTTCCCTGAACAGTACAACAGACTTGGGTTGAAGGATCTATAATCACGCCTGACAAGGCCAATGAAATACGTGTCTCGCTTCCACAGTTGATAAGCCTGAGGCTCGGATTCATTCCTTCGAACTTAACTCCGCTCTTCACTGAGCCTAGGGTAACCGAGTGGGCTACAGAGGGGGGATTTAAACATTTAAACAAGCTTCCAAACTAAGTTGTGCGAGATGAAGCCTGTCCCCTTGTGGACACAGGGGGCTCCGGTAATGCCTGACGTAGCATTACTCTAAACGTGGAGGCACTGGTATCACAATAGTGTTTTTGTGGAGGGGCTCACCGCTCACTCAGACCTGTGCTAAAGCCCCTTGCTCTGAGGCTCGGAGGTCGTTTCTTCATCTGAGGTGCAGCAAGCCCTGCTTCCTCCGACTCCAGGAATTGGAAATAGGAATGTGAGTGCCATAATGCTGGGTGAAAGGTAGTAAGCTTAACCAACAACGCAGTTCAAGAAATAGTTATAAAAAATATTTACAAAATAAAGTAAAAAATGAAGTAATACTATAACGAGGCTATATACATGGGGTACCGGTACCGGGTCAGTGTGGAGGTTATATACATGGGGTACCGGGTCAGGCTTTTTAAAAAATTTTACCTTTATTTAACCAGGCAAGTCAGTTCAGAACATATTCTTATTTTCAATGACGGCCTAGGAACAGTGGGTTAACTGCCTGTTCAGGGGCAGAACGACTATTTGTACCTTTCAGCTTTTTTTATTTTACTAGTTTATTTAACCAGGCAAGCTGAATGTTCAGAACATATTCTTATTTTCAATGACGGCTATGTACATAGGGTACAGTGGGTTAACTGCCTGTCAGGTGGCAGGCTATATTTGGGGTACCTTGTCAGTGTGGAGGCTATGAACTACAACCTTCCGGTACCAGGTCAGTCTAACCACTAGGCTACGCTGAATGTGGAGGCTATATACATGGGGTACCGGGTCAATGTGGAGGCTATATACATGGGGTACCAGTACCGGGTCAGTGTGGAGGCTATATACATGGGGTACCAGTACCAGGTCAGTGTGGAGGCTATATACATGGGGTACCGGTACCGGGTCAGTGTGGAGGCTATATACAGGGGGTACCGGTACCGGGTCAGTGTGGAGGCTATATACAGGGGGTACCGGGTCAATGTGGAGGCTATATACATGGGGTACCGGTACCGGGTCAATGTGGAGGCTATATACATGGGGTACCGGTACCGGGTCAGTGTGGAGGCTATATACAGGGGGTACCGGTACAGAGTCAGTGTGGAGGCTATATACATGGGGTACCGGTACCGGGTCAGTGGGAGGCTATATACATAGGGTACCGGTACCGGGTCAGTGTGGAGGCTATATACATGGGGTACCGGTACTGGGTCAATGTGGAGGCTATATACAGGGGGTACCAGTACCTAATCAATGTGGAGGCTATATACAGGGGGTACCGGTACCGGGTCAGTGTGGAGGCGATATACATGGGGTACCGGTACCGGGTGTGTGTAGGTAATCATTCAGCCAGGTTACCTGGGCATATGGTGGTCTGCTTGAAACATGTAGGTATTACAGACTCGGTCAGGGAGAGGTTGAAAATGTCAGTGGAGACACTTGACAGTTGGTCCGCGCTTTGAGTACACATCCTGGTAATCCGTCTGGCTTTCGGCTTTATGAATGTTTACCTGTTTAAAGGTCTTGCTCACATCGGCTACGTAGAGGGTTGTCTAGTTGGTATATTTGATTCTGGAGACAGAAGCAGGAATGCGTAATCGTTTTTTTTAATGTACCCAAATGATGGTGTTCCGTGTATAGGCAAGGACGAAGACCAAACAAACACAATACAAAAACACAGGGCTGGAACCCAAACAAAAGAGCGAGGAGTACCTCGAATAAATAACACACGCGCACAATGATTATCACACGGAACGAGACCCGTAATCAGCTTCGCAATCCACAAGGGCACGAAATCCCAAAACACACAACACAGGTACTCGCACGTACCAACGGACATTGCAACAATAATCAACAAGACCATGGAAACCAAAGGGCACATATATACTAATCAGTGGGAATAGGGGACAGTTGTGCCGGAAAGTTCCGGAGTGATCCATGACAAGGGTGATCACACAGTTGTCCAGAACAGCTGGTGCTCTCATGCATGCTTCAGTGTTGCTTGCCTCGAAGCGAACATAAAAAGGCATTTAGCTTGTCTTGTAGGCTCCCGTCACTTGGCATCTCACGGCAGTTTCCCTTTGTTGTCTGTAATAGTTTGTAATAGCCCTGCCACATCTGACGAGCGTCGTAAAAATAAATAATCTTCGTCCAGTTCGAGATGAGTAATCGCTGTTCTGTTATCCAGAAAGCTTTTTCGGTCATAAGAGACGGTAGTAGCAATATTATGTACAAAATAAGTTACAAACAATGCAACAACAACAACAACAAAAAAACAACTAAATAATACAGTTGGTTAGGATAAATAAAAAATCAGCCATCGCCAAGTTTCCAGGATTTTGCAAACCTACCCAGAGTAAAGCAGAAGAACCGTAGAACAGTGCCCATGTTTGTTTGTCTATACGTGTTTGTTCCCAGGAGCTGGAGGTGTGTGTGTCCGAGGAGTTTGTGGAGTTTGTGGCGGAGGGGGCAGTGGCCATCGAGGTGTTTGGACATAAACAGGTGAACCACCGCAGGAACCTGGCTCTCTGGGATCTGGGAGTCATTCAGGCCAAGACACGAACCCTCAGAGAGAGGTGAGATCTGGTAGGATAATAGGAGTCTACCGGTGTAGATGGGACATATGGGTTGGTGTGTACTGGGTTGTAATTCACTAGAACCCAAGTGGATGAAACGAGAGGCTATCTGGACTTGTTCAATAACAAACTCTATTTTTCATTGGAAAATGTGTTCTGATTGCAAAATGTTTTGCAAAGTGGGCACTAATGAGTACGACTCCGGTAATGTCTGGTCTGGTGTAATGTCTGGTCTGGTGTAATGTCTGGTCTGGTGTAATGTCTGGTCTGGTGTAATGTCTGGTCTGGTCTGGTCTGGTGTAATGTCTGGTCTGGTATAATGTCTGGTCTGGTGTAATGTCTGGTCTGGTCTGGTCTGGTGTAATGTCTGGTCTGGTATAATGTCTGGTCTGGTATAATGTCTGGTCTGGTATAATGTCTGGTCTGGTATAATGTCTGGTCTGGTATAATGTCTGGTGTAATGTCTGGTCTGGTATAATGTCTGGTCTGGTATAATGTCTGGTCTGGTATAATGTCTGGTCTGGTGTAATGTCTGGTCTGGTGTAATGTCTGGTCTGGTGTAATGTCTGGTCTGGTGTAATGTCTGGTCTGGTGTAATGTCTGGTCTGGTGTAATGTCTGGTCTGGTATAATGTCTGGTCTGGTCTGGTGTAATGTCTGGTCTGGTGTAATGTCTGGTCTGGTATAATGTCTGGTCTGGTGTAATGTCTGGTCTGGTATAATGTCTGGTCTGGTCTGGTCTGGTATAATGTCTGGTCTGGTATAATGTCTGGTCTGGTGTAATGTCTGGTCTGGTCTGGTATAATGTCTGGTCTGGTGTAATGTCTGGTCTGGTCTGGTCTGGTATAATGTCTGGTCTGGTGTAATGTAATGTCTGGTCTGGTGTAATGTCTGGTCTGGTCTGGTGTAATGTCTGGTCTGGTATAATGTCTGGTCTGGTATAATGTCTGGTCTGGTATAATGTCTGGTCTGGTATAATGTCTGGTCTGGTATAATGTCTGGTCTGGTGTAATGTCTGGTCTGGTATAATGTCTGGTCTGGTATAATGTCTGGTCTGGTATAATGTCTGGTCTGGTGTAATGTCTGGTCTGGTGTAATGTCTGGTCTGGTCTGGTCTGGTATAATGTCTGGTCTGGTCTGGTCTGGTGTATAATGTCTGGTCTGGTCTGTAAATGTCTGGTCTGGTGTAATGTCTGGTCTGGTGTAATGTCTGGTCTGGTGTAATGTCTGGTCTGGTGTAATGTCTGGTCTGGTATAATGTCTGGTCTGGTATAATGTCTGGTCTGGTGTAATGTAATGTCTGGTCTGGTGTAATGTAATGTCTGGTCTGGTGTAATGTCTGGTCTGGTAATGTCTGGTCTGGTGTAATGTCTGGTCTGGTCTGGTGTAATGTCTGGTCTGGTGTAATGTCTGGTCTGGTCTGGTGTGTCTGGTCTGGTGTAATGTCTGGTCTGGTATAATGTCTGGTCTGGTGTAATGTATGGTCTGGTATAATGTCTGGTCTGGTGTAATGTCTGTCTGGTCTGGTGTAATGTCTGGTCTGGTCTGGTGTAATGTCTGGTCTGGTCTGGTAATGTCTGGTCTGGTATAATGTCTGGTCTGGTATAATGTCTGGTCTGGTATAATGTCTGGTCTGGTGTAATGTCTGGTCTGGTATAATGTCTGGTCTGGTGTAATGTCTGGTCTGGTCTGGTGTAATGTCTGGTCTGGTCTGGTGTAATGTCTGGTCTGGTCTGGTGTAATGTCTGGTCTGGTCTGGTAATGTCTGGTCTGGTATAATGTCTGGTCTGGTGTAATGTCTGGTCTGGTATAATGTCTGGTCTGGTATAATGTCTGGTCTGGTATAATGTCTGGTCTAGTGTAATGTCTAGTGTAATGTCTGGTCTGGTATAATGTCTGGTCTAGTGTAATGTCTAGTGTAATGTCTGGTCTGGTCTAGTGTAATGTCTGGTCTGGTCTGGTCTAGTGTAATGTCTGGTCTGGTGTAATGTCTGGTCTGGTATAATGTCTGGTCTGGTATAATGTCTGGTCTGGTATAATGTCTGGTCTGGTATAATGTCTGGTCTGGTATAATGTCTGGTCTGGTGTATAATGTCTGGTCTGGTGTAATGTCTGGTCTGGTATAATGTCTGGTCTGGTATAATGTCTGGTCTGGTATAATGTCTGGTCTGGTCTGGTCTAGTGTAATGTCTGGTCTGGTCTGGTGTAATGTCTGGTCTGGTGTAATGTCTGGTCTGGTCTAGTGTAATGTCTGGTCTGGTCTAGTGTAATGTCTGGTCTGGTCTAGTGTAATGTCTGGTCTGGTCTGGTGTAATGTCTGGTCTGGTCTAGTGTAATGTCTGGTCTGGTATAATGTCTGGTCTGGTATAATGTCTGGTCTGGTGTAATGTCTGGTCTGGTGTAATGTCTGGTCTGGTGTAATGTCTGGTCTGGTGTAATGTCTGGTCTGGTCTAGTGTAATGTCTGGTCTGGTCTAGTGTAATGTCTAGTGTAATGTCTGGTCTGGTCTAATGTCTGGTCTGGTATAATGTCTGGTCTGGTATAATGTCTGGTCTGGTATAATGTCTGGTCTGGTGTAATGTCTGGTCTGGTCTGGTGTAATGTCTGGTCTGGTATAATGTCTGGTCTTGTATAATGTCTGGTCTGGTGTAATGTCTGGTCTGGTCTGGTGTAATGTCTGGTCTGGTGTAATGTCTGGTCTAGTGTAATGTCTAGTGTAATGTCTGGTCTGCTCTAGTGTAATGTCTGGTCTGGTATAATGTCTGGTTTAATTTCTGGTCTGGTATAATGTCTGGTCTGGTATAATGTCTGGTATAATGTCTGGTCTGGTATAATGTCTGGTATAATGTCTGGTATAATGTCTGGTCTGGTATAATGTCTGGTATAATGTCTGGTATAATGTCTGGTTTAATGTCTGGTCTGGTTTAATGTCTGGTCTGGTATAATGTCTGGTATAATGTCTGGTTTAATGTCTGGTCTGGTATAATGTCTGGTATAATGTCTGGTCTGGTATAATGTCTGGTATAATGTCGGGTCTGGTATAATGTCTGGTTTAATGTCTGGTCTGGTTTAATGTCTGGTCTGGTACAATATCTGGTCTGTGTGTCTCCAGGTGGAGTGAGGTGACTCGTAGGCTGGATCTCTGGGTTCAGGTGTTGGAGCTGAATGACGCAGGAGAGTTCACACCTGTAGAGGTCCTACCACCCAAGGACGTACGCACCGGGGGCATCTTCCAACTCAGACAGGTAGCTGTGTTTCTGTGTATTTTTTTTCTATTCTTGTGAGGACATTCTACTGTGTGTGTGTGTGTGTGTGTGTAATGTCTGGTCTGGTGTAATGTGTGGTCTGTGTGTGGTCTTGTGTCTGGTCTGTCTGTGTAATGTCTGGTCTGTGTAATGTCTGGTCTGGTCTGGTGTACAGTAGGACAAAAAAGTATTTTGTCAGCCACCAATTGTGTAAGTTCTCCCACTTAAAAAGATGAGAGGCCTGTAATTTTCATCATATGTACACTTCAACTATGACAGACAAAATTAGAAAAAAAAATTGTAGGATTTTTTTATTTATTTATTTGCAAATTATGGTTGAAAATAAGTATTTGGTCAATAACAAAAGTTTATCTCAATACTTTGTTATATACCCTTTGTTGGCAATGACAGAGGTCACATGTTTTCTGTAAGTCTTCACAAGGTTTCCACACACTGTTGCTGGTATTTTGGCCCATTCCTCCATGCAGATCTCCTCGAGAGCAGTGATGTTTTGGGGCTGTTGCTGGGCAACATGGACTTTCAACTCCCTCCAAAGATTTTCTATGGGGTTGAGATCTGGAGACTGGCTAGGCCACTCCAGGACCTTGAAATGCTTCTTAATGTCGAAATGCCACTCCTTAATGTCTGCCCGGGCGGTGTGTTTGGGATCATTGTCATGCTGAAAGACCCAGCCACGTTTCATCTTCAATGCCCTTGCTGATGGAAGGAGGTTTTCACTCAAAATCTCACGATACATGGCCCCATTCATTCTTTCCTTTACACGGATCAGTCGTCCTGGTCCCTTTGCAGAAAAACAGCCCCAAAGCATGATGTTTCCACCCCCATGCTTCACAGTAGGTATGGTGTTCTTTGGATGCAACTCAGCATTCTTTGTCCTACAAACACAACGAGTTGAGTTTTTACCAAAAAGTTATATTTTGGTTTCATCTGACCATATGACATTCTCCCAATCTTCTTAAGGATCATCCAAATGCTCTCTAGCAAACTTCAGACGGGCCTGGACATGTACTGGCTTAAGCAGGGGGACACATCTGGTACTGCAGGATTTGAGTCCCTGGCGGCGTAGTGTGTTACTGATGGTAGGCTTTGTTACTTTGGTCCCAGCTCTCTGCAGGTCATTCACTAGGTCCCCCCGTGTGGTTCTGGGATTTTTGCTCACCGTTCTTGTGATCATTTTGACCCCACGGGATGAGATCTTGCGTGGAGCCCCAGATCGAGGGAGATTATCAGTGGTCTTGTATGTCTTCCATTTCCTAATAATTTCTCCCACAGTTGATTTCTTCAAACCAAGCTGCTTACCTATTGCAGATTTAGTCTTCCCAGCCTGGTGCAGGTCTACAATTTTGTTTCTGGTGTCCTTTGACAGCTCTTTGGTCTTGGCCATAGTGGAGTTTGGAGTGTGACTGTTTGAGGTTGTGGACAGGTGTCTTTTATACTGATAACAAAGTTCAAACAGGTGCCATTAATACAGGTAACGAGTGGAGGACAGAGGAGCCTCTTAAAGAAGAAGTTACAGGTCTGTGAGAGCCAGAAATCTTGCTTGTTTGTAGGTGACCAAATACTTATTTTCCACCATAATTTGCAAATAAATTAATTAAAAATCCTACAATGTGATTTTCTGGATTTTTTTTCTCATTTTGTCTGTCATAGTTGAAGTGTACCTATGATGAACATTACAGGCCTCTCTCATCTTTTTAAGTGGGAGAACTTGCACAATTGGTGGCTGACTGAACACTTTTTTTCCCCCCCACTGTGGTGTGTGTGTGTGTGTGTGTGTGTGTGTGTGTGTGTGTGTGTGTGTGTGTGTGTGTGTGTGTGTGTGTGTGTGTGTGTGTGTGTGTGTGTGTGTGTGTGTGTGTGTGTGTGTTTCTCAAACAGGAGTGTGTACGGAAGTTTCCATCTTATGGATAGATGGGTTATAGATGAAAACGTCATATCATAGGCACATGAAATAAGTGTTTAGTAGGTTCAGTCTTGTCGTGTGGAGGTACGTTCCTTCCAGGACTCAGTAACCATCCCTCTAACCTTAACCCTGTCTCTATCCCCCTCCCCACCCAGGGCCAGTCTGACTCAGTAACCATCCCTCTAACCTTAACCCTGTCTCTATCCCCCCCAAAGCATCCCCACCCAGGGCCAGTCTGACTCAGTAACCATCCCTCTAACCTTAACCCTGTCTCTATCCCCCAAATCCCCACCCAGGGCCAGTCTCAGACTCAGTAACCATGCCTCTAACCTTAACCCTGTCTCTATCCCCCTCCCCACCCAGGGCCAGTCTCGAGACTCAGTAACCATGCCTCCCAACCTTAACCCTGTCTCTATCTTCCCCTCCCCACCCAGGGCCAGTCTGACTCAGTAACCATGCCTCTAACCTTAACCCTGTCTCTATCCTCCCCACCCAGGGCCAGTCTGACTCAGTAACCATGCCTCTAACCTTAACCCTGTCTCTATCCCCCTCCCCACCCAGGGCCAGTCTGACTCAGTAGTAACCATGCCTCTAACCTTAACCCTGTCTCTATCCCCTCCCCACCCAGGGCCAGTCTGACTCAGTAACCATGCCTCTAACCTTAACCCTGTCTCTATCCCCTCCCCACCCAGGGCCAGTCTGACTCAGTAACCATGCCTCTAACCTTAACCCTGTCTCTATCCCCCTCCCCACCCAGGGCCAGTCTCAGACTCAGTAACCATCCCTCTAACCTGAACCCTGTCTCTATCCCCCTCCCCACCCAGGGCCAGTCTCAGACTCAGTAACCATCCCTCTAACCTTAACCCTGTCTCTATCCCCTCCCCACCCAGGGCCAGTCTCAGACTCAGTAACCATGCCTCTAACCTTAGCCCTGTCTCTATCCCCTCCCCACCCAGGGCCAGTCTCAGACTCAGGAACCATGCCTCTAACCTTAACCCTGTCTCTATCCCCCTCCCCACCCAGGGCCAGTCTCAGACTCAGGAACCATGCCTCTAACCTTAACCCTGTCTCTATCCCCCTCCCCACCCAGGGCCAGTCTGACTCAGTAACCATGCCTCTAACCTTAACCCTGTCTCTATCCCCTCCCCACCCAGGGCCAGTCTCAGACTCAGTAACCATGCCTCTAACCTTAACCCTGTCTCTATCCCCTCCCCACCCAGGGCCAGTCTCAGACTCAGTAACCATGCCTCTAACCAGTCTAACCCTGTCTCTATCCCCCCCTCCCCACCCAGGGCCAGTCTCAGACTCAGTAACCATGCCTCTAACCTTAACCCTGTCTCTATCCCCTCCCCCCTCCCCACCCAGGGCCAGTCTCAGACTCAGGCCCATGCCTCTAACCTTCTCTATCCCCTTCCCACCCTGTCTCTATCCCCCTCCCCACCCAGGGCCAGTCTCAGACTCAGGAACCATGCCTCTAACCTTAACCCTGTCTCTATCCCCTCCCCACCCAGGGCCAGTCTCAGACTCAGGAACCATGCCTCTAACCTTAACCCTGTCTCTATCCCCTCCCCACCCAGGGCCAGTCTCAGACTCAGTAACCATGCCTCTAACCTTAACCCTGTCTCTATCCCCCCCCACCCAGGGCCAGTCTGACTCAGTAACCATGCCTCTATCCCTAACCATCCCTCTAACTTAACCCTGTCTCTATCCCCTCCCCACCCAGGGCCAGTCTCAGACTCAGTAACCATGCCTCTAACCTTAACCCTGTCTCTATCCCCCTCCCCACCCAGGGCCAGTCTCAGACTCAGTAACCATGCCTCTAACCTTAACCCTGTCTCTATCCCCCTCCCCACCCAGGGCCAGTCTCAGACTCAGTAACCATGCCTCTAACCTTAACCCTGTCTCTATCCCCCTCCCCACCCAGGGCCAGTCTCAGACTCAGTAACCATGCCTCTAACCTTAACCCTGTCTCTATCCCCCTCCCCACCCAGGGCCAGTCTCAGACTCAGTAACCATGCCTCTAACCTTAACCCTGTCTCTATCCCCCTCCCCACCCAGGGCCAGTCTGACTCAGTAACCATGCCTCTAACCTTAACCCTGTCTCTATCCCCCTCCCCACCCAGGGCCAGTCTGACTCAGTAACCATGCCTCTAACCTTAACCCTGTCTCTATCCCCCTCCCCACCCAGGGCCAGTCTGACTCAGTAACCATGCCTCTAACCTTAACCCTGTCTCTATCCCCTCCCCACCCAGGGCCAGTCTCCAGTAACCATGCCTCTAACCTCCCCATCCCCCAGGGCCAGTCTGACTCAGTAACCATGCCTCTAACCTTAACCCTGTCTCTATCCCCCTCCCCACCCAGGGCCAGTCTCGTCGTTTGCAGGTGGAGGTACGGTCTGTACCTGACTCAGGAACCATGCCCCTCATCGCCACAAACATCCTCTCTGTATCCATTGGCAACGTGGAGGTACGAGAGATCTGCCGCTGGGATGAGGACGTGGACAGCTATCAGGTAACACTGACTGCAATCCGTTTTAATAGTTAGTTTGAGACGTTGGGAGAATCTCAATTGCATTTTTTTTGTTGATTCTTCACGTCATCTCTTCTCGTTGCCTCCTCAAAAAGAAAAAAATGTGGATTAGAAGGTCAGAGGTCCATCCCCTCTGCCTTTCTCATCCAGTGGGTTTTTAGGAGGTGAGGAAAGAGGATGGGAGAAATCAAGAAAATGCAATGGATGTTCTCGCATAAGAGTTGAGTGAAGGAAAGTAGTCACAGGGGGTTGTTTAGTAGGGCACAGCAAAGCAAAACTGAACTTTGTTCTGATAATACCGTGTGTGTGTGTAATATAATAAATATATGCCATTTAGCAGACGCTTTTATCCAAAGCGACTTACAGTCATGTGTGCATACATTCTACGTATGGGTGGTCCCGGGGATCGAACCCACTACCCTGGTGTTACAAGCGCCATGCTCTACCAAGGACGTGTGTGTGTGTGTGTGTGTGTGTGTGTGTGTGTGTGTGTGTGTGTGTGTGTGTGTGTGTGTGTGTGTGTGTGTGTGTGTGTGTGTGTGTGTGTGTGTGCAGGAAGGTGATCTGGAGAGGTTGAGAGACCAGTGGCTGACCACTCTCACTAAGAGGCAACAGTACCTGGACCAGCACCTGCAGAAGATGGTCCAAAAGCCCGGTCCGACTGACTGACACATTACATTACACACAGAGCATATTCATGACTTGTATTTGAACAAAAATATTAGTAATAATGAGTGTTTTACAGTTGAAATACTATTAATAATGAGAGTATGCCAGTTAAAATACTATTATTAACAGTAGTAATAATGAGTGTTATACAGTTAAAATAGTATTGATAATGAGTGTTTTACAGTTAAAATAGTATTGATAATGAGTGTTTTACAGTTAAAATAGTATTAATAATGAGTGTTTTACAGTTAAAATAGTATTAATAATGAGTGTTTTACAGTTAAAATACTATTAATAATGAGTGTTTTACAGTTAAAATAGTATTGATAATGAGTGTTTTACAGTTAAAATAGTATTGATAATGAGTGTTATACAGTTAAATAGTATTGATAATGAGTGTTATGCAGCTAAAATAGTATTGTGTTTGTAGATAAGTCAGAGGATGACGTGGAGAGGGAGGCCCAGCTGTTAGAGTGGCGTTTGACCCTGACAGAGGAACGTAACTCCGTCCTGTTACCTTCGGCTGGTAGCGGGATCCCTGGAGCCCCCGCTGAGAGGTAAAGGGTGTGTGTGTGTGAGTGCGTTTGTGTTTGTTCACATGCCCGTAATTGCTAATAACCCATCTGCAACCGCCAGACTATATGTCAAAATCTGAGGTCTGCACCCGACCCACTAATATAGAAAATACGCTGCCACAGTCAGAGATACCGGAACATTCTTTTTGACAGGGGGTGCAGGAGCCATTTTTTTCCCCAAGCCTAATGTTTCTGCTTATAATTTCTGACAATTTGGTTGCTATTTGTTAGTCAACTTGTCTATAATTTAGATTTTCAACCTGTCCCTGACCTGGTCTGTAAAACCAATTTATTTCAAGCAGACCACCATAGTCCCTGTGCCCAAGAACACCAAGGTAACCTGTCTAAATGAGTATCGCTCTGCAGCACTCACATCTATATCCATTAAATGGGTTTGAAAGGCTGGTCATGGCTCATATCAACACCATCATCCCAGACACCCCTTGACCCACTCCAATTCGCATACCGCCCCCAAAAAATCCACAGATGACGCAATATCTCCTCCACACTGCCCTCATACACCTGGACTAAATGAATACTTATGTAAGAATCAATCAATCAAATGTATTTATAAAGCCCTTTTTACATCAGCTGATGTCACAAAACGCTGTACAGAAACCCAGCCTAAAACCCCAAACAGCAAGCAATGCAGGTGTAGAAGCATGGTGGCTAGGAAAAACTCCCTAGAAAGGCAGGAACCTAGGAAGAAACCTAGAGAGGAACCAGGCTATGAGGGGTGGCCAGTCCTCTTTCTGGCTGTGCAGAATGCTGTTCATTGACTACAGCCCAGCATTCAACACCATTGTCCCCTCCAAGCTCATCACCAAGCTGGGACCCTGGAACTGAACCCCTCCCTCTGAAACTTGATCCTGGACTTCCTGATGGGCCGTCCCCAGGCGGTGTTGGTAGTCAACAACATATCTGCCACGCGAACCATCAACACCGGGTCCCTTCAGGGATGCGTGCTTAGTCCCCTCCTGTACTCTGTTCTGTTCACCCACGACTGCATGGCCTCGCACGACTCCAACATTACTCCAACAACATTAAAATGAAGTTTTCTGATGACACAACAATGGGTCGTCTGATCACGACGATGATGAGACGGCCTTGGTGACAACAACCTCTTGTCTCAACGTCAGCAAGACAAAGGAGCTGATTGGGGACTACAGGAAACGGAGAGGCGAGCACCCCCCCCATCCACATTAATGGGGCTGTAGTGGAGCTGCTCGAGAGCTTAAAGTTCCTCCGTGTCCACATCAATAAGTAATTGATATGGTCTACACACACCCACACAGGTGTGAATAGGGCACGACAACACCTCTTCCCCCTCAGGAGGCTGAAAAGCTTTCGGTCCTCAGATCCTCAAAAGTTGTACAGCTGCACCATCGAGAGCATCTTGACTGGCTCATCATCAAATCAAATCACATGTTATTTGTCACATACACATGGTGAGCAGATGTTAATGCGAGTGTAGCGAAATGCTTGCGCTTCTAGTTCTGACCATGCAGTCATAGCTAATAAGTAATCTAACCTAACTATTTCACAACAACTACCTTACAAGTGTAACGGAATGAATAAGAATATGCACAAAAAAAAATTAATGAGCGATGGCCGAACGGCATAGGCAAGATGCTGTAGATGGTATAGAGTACAGTATATGTTGTCTTTACTCTCATTAAACTGAAGACTTATGGTTTTTATCAAAGATTCTCTGTAATTAGTATTACGCGATTAGACTGATTAATCATGTAAATGTAATTAACTAGGAAGTCGGGGCACCAAGGAAAATATTCAGATTACAAAGTTATCATTTCCTAAAATAACTTTTCAGATATTTTTTTCTGATCAATTAGTCTTCGAATTAATTCATTATTTACTTTACCTCACGTTAGTCTCATTCCAAACGTCGTAAATTGTTGGTTATCTGCGCGAACCCAGTCTTCATTGAGTCATCCATACATCAATTGTCTTAAATAATTTCTTTATTACTAACTAAGTAATTCACAGAAATGCATAAATAAACAGTAAATATGGTTACATGAAATGATGGGAGAATGTGCCCTAGTGGGCTGAACCGGCATGGCGGCTTGTTAGACAAAAGGGGAAGTGGGGGTCGACTAAGAAGTCACTACAGAGTTAATAATTCTAACAATTGAAATGCTAATACTTTACATATGAACGCTCACTCATTCGGGAACAATTGCAATCAATATATATATTTACGCTCAGTGTGTCGTCTTGATTGCTGGTGAAAAGTTTGCTTCTTTTGTAGAATTTTCCGTCTCTTTCCCTCTTTCGGTTGTGGTAAGAGGGGATAGTTCAGAGTGACATTCGTTATAGAATGGGTGTTTCGGCGGTTGTCGTTCTTCGCGTTCAATGATACCGAATTCCTAGCTGCAGACTAGTAATTCATATCAAAGACTTGTTCTTATTCTGTCAGTATCGATAGTCTAAGAGTTTAACCACGTGGTTTGGTTAAAAGATTCAGCAATGATCTACAACCTTTGTCCCTCCTAATGGAGAAAAACATGGTCTGAAACCTTTACTCTCGTACTTGAGGTCTGCTGATCGAAAACCCGAGTGGGGGTTTTATTCGGAAGAGCCGAAAAGGGCTGTCCCAGGATGTCTGACCCTAACTGGGCTCAGGGGCGGTCCTCTGATTTAGTTCAAATCAAAAGGGAATTGTATTTTTCTTCATTAAACAGTCCAAAATCATATTACATAATTATACAAACAGTATCATACTCACTCATTCATCTTATACAACAATTAGATGTAAACCTCATATCTGAGGCTATTATGTAAACAGCGTTATGGTAATGTGGCTGCACCGTCTCCCATGAGCCTCACCAAGTTGTACCAAACGGACCAGTTCGTAGCTGGATTCTTCACCGATCTTTTATACTTTCTCCGGAACATGAAATTTGTTCGGACCTCAAGTTCTGAGGTGGAAGGAATTCCCTTATTCTCCATGAAAATCTACTCTCTCTATACTGTGTGTTCATGAGGAGACCTTCAGGAATTTACGACGTCTCTCTGACCACAGCAACCAAGTTGAAGGAGGCAAGGGGGAGGCAGGGAGAGGGGGATGGGCTTGCTATACCCAAAGAGGCCAACGTCATGACACATGAGATGAGTAATGTAGAGTATGTAAGCATTATATAAAGTGGCATTGTTTAAAGTGTCTAGTGATACATTTATTACATACATTTTGTCCTTATTAAAGTGGCTAGAGATGAATCAGTATGTTGGCAGCAGCCACTCAATGTTAGTGATGGCTGTTTAACAGTCTGATGGCCTTGAGCTGTTTTTCAGTCTCTCGGTACCAGCTTTGATGCACCTGTACAGACCTCGCCTTCTGGATGATAGCGGGGAGAACAGGCAGTGGCTCGGGTGGTTGTTGTCCTTGATGATCTTTATGGCCTTCCTGTGACATCGGGTGGTGCAGGTGTCCTGGAGGGCAGGTAGTTTGCCCCCCGGTGATGCGTTGTGCAGACCTCACTACCCTCTGGAGAGCCTTACGGTTGTGGGAGGAGCAGTTGCCGTACCAGGCGGTGATACAACCTGGTATACGACATGCCATATTTCAAGTCCCACGTCCCTGACTGTTGAATTTTATAGCGACTCACAATCATCACACACACACACAACAGCTTTCCAAACATTAGACTACTGTTATGACCCCTCCTTCTATTGATGTTCAACTCTCCCGCTTTTCTCTTATTCAATTAAACTGATGTTGATCCACTGAGACAAAAAGGACAATGTTCCCTTACTTTGTCTGCTGGTGTGTATTTGGCGCTGTACCGTTAGGCCCGGAATCTGAGACTTAAGTCCAGATAAGAATAACGAAAGAACCTCAATTTCTTTTGAAATTAACCTTTTATTTAACCTTTGTTTAACTAGGCGAGTCCGTTAAGAACAAATTCTTATTTACATTGACGGCCTACCAGGGAACAGTGCCTGCCTTGTTCAGGAGCAGAACAATATATTTTTACCTTGACAGCTCGGGGGATTCGATCCAGCAACCTTTTGCTACTGGCCCGACACTCTAGACTACCTGTCGCCTCTCAAAAAAGCCTATAGATGTGACTTGTCTTTATTTAACCCGCCCGCCACAGTATTTCATGACCCTAAACCTGCCCACCCTGCAGATAAAGGATGAGGGGAGATACCTAGTCAGTTGTACAACTGAAGTCAGAAGGGAACGGGGGGTTGCCTTAATCGACATCCACGGCACCTGGGGAACAGTGGGTTAACTGCCTTGCTCAGGGGCAGAACAACAGATTTTTACCTTGTCAGCTTGGGGATTCGATCCAGCAACCTTTCGGTTTACTGGCCCAACGCTGTAACCACTTGGCTACCACAGGGACTGCGGGTTGTGAGTGAACCCGCGCATCACTAGCGTGCGTGTTGGAGCTGTGTGCGCTCAGTGTTCTGATTTGCCTATTTCCCCACAGAGATCCTGTTCCTGGGATGGAGGCACACATTCCTGTTCTCTTCCTGGACCTCAGTGGTATGTTCTGTTGTTCCTTCTGTCCTCTCCTATCTTCACTATCATCAGTGGTATCATCAGTGGTATGTTTCGTTGTGTCTTCTGTCCTCCCCTATCTTCACCATCATCAGTGGTATGTTCCGTTGTGTCTTCTGTCCTCCCCTATCTTCACCATCATCAGTGGTATGTTCCGTTGTGTCTTCTGTCCTCCCCTATCTTCACCATCATCAGTGGTATGTTCCGTTCCTTCTGTCCTCCCCTATCTTCACCATCACCAGTGGTATGTTCCGTTGTGTCTTCTGTCCTCCCCTATCTTCACCATCATCAGTGGTATGTTCTGTTGTTCCTTCTGTCCTCCCCTATCTTCACCATCATCAGTGGTATGTTCTGTTGTTCCTTCTGTCCTCCCCTATCTTCACCATCATCAGTGGTATGTTCCGTTGTGTCTTCTGTCCTCCCCTATCTTCACCATCATCAGTGGTATGTTCCGTTCCTTCTGTCCTCCCCTATCTTCACCATCATCAGTGGTATGTTCCGTTGTGTCTTCTGTCCTCCCCTATCTTCACCATCATCAGTGGTATGTTCCGTTGTGTCTTCTGTCCTCCCCTATCTTCACCATCATCAGTGGTATGTTCCGTTCCTTCTGTCCTCCCCTATCTTCACCATCACCAGTGGTATGTTCCATCTGTCCTCCCCTATTTTCACCATCATCAGTGGTATGTTCCGTTCCTTCTGTCCTCCCCTATCTTCACCATCAGTGGTATGTTCCGTTGTTCCTTCTGTCCTCCCCTATCTTCACTATCATCAGTGGTATGTTCCATTGTTCCTCTATCTTACCCCCCCCCCACCCCCCCCTCTCTCTTCTCGCCCTCCAGCTGATGATTTCCAGGATAACCTATCTGCTCCACTGGCTGGGGGTCTAGATGCCATGCTTAACCAGGAGGATGAGGATGCGTTTTTTGACTTGCACATCGTCAAGCACTACGATGGAGGAGAGGTGAGGACCATAGAGAGACAATCACACAAACACAGCATTGTGGGCTTTGTCACACCCAACCTCACACTTAACACCTTTTTATCAATCCTCTCGTCTAAAAACATATACAAGCTCAGATCCCAGTCTTGTTTTCTGCTAACAGTCATGAACATTAGAACAGACTGTGAGGGGGGGGGGGGGGGGTGTTTTCACTACTCTGCCCACTGGCCTTGGAATTCCCTCCAAGCCAAGCTAAAACTACAGGACCTGGTGTCCCAGGAGGAGTTCTGTCCTTGGAATTCCCTCCAAGCCAAGCTAAAACTACAGGACCTGGTGTCCCAGGAGGAGTTCTGTCCTTGGAATTCCCTCCAAGCCAAGCTAAAACTAGAGGACCTGGTGTCCCTGGAGGAGTTCTGTCCTTGGAATTCCCTCCAAGCCAAGCTAAAACTACAGGACCTGGTGTCCCAGGAGGAGTTCTGTCCTTGGAATTCCCTCCAAGCCAAGCTAAAACTACAGGACCTGGTGTCCCTGGAGGAGTTCTGTCCTTGGAATTCCCTCCAAGCCAAGCTAAAACTACAGGACCTGGTGTCCCTGGAGGAGTTCTGTCCTTGGAATTCCCTCCAAGCCAAGCTAAAACTAGAGGACCTGGTGTCCCTGGAGGAGTTCAAAGGACAAATAGATTAACAGGTTGTTGGTATGTAGTTGGTTCTAGTTGTCGCCCGATGGCACTAGTCGTGTTGCCTTATGGAAGGAAGGATAATGTCTCACTTGAAGCATTTTGAATAGTGATGGGGGACAAAAGCATACAGATACAACTCCCAAGTATATACATTTTTTAAATGATAATATACACTACCGTTCAAAAGTTTGGGGTCACTTGGAAATGTCCTTGTTTTTAAAAGAAGAGTCCATTTAAAATAGAATCAAATTGATCAGAAATACAGTGTAGACATTGTTAATGTTATAAATGACTATTTCAGCTGGAAATGGCAGATAAAAAAATATATATATATATATATTTTTTAAATGGAATATCTACATAGGCGTACAGAGGCTCATTGTCAGCAACCATCACTCCTGTGTTCCAATGGCACGTTGTGTTAGCTAATCCAAGTTTATCATTTTAAAAGGCTAATTGATCATTAGAAAACCCTTTTGCAATTATGTTAGCACAGCTGAAAACTGTTGTACTGATTAAAGAAGCAATAAAACTGGCCTTTAGACTTGTTGAGTATCTGGAGCATCAGCATTTGTGGGTTCGATTACAGGTTCAAAATGGCCAGAAACAAATAACTTTCTTCTGAAATTCGTCATTCTATTCTTGTTCTAAGAAATTCATTTTTTTCATGTGAGAAATTGCCAACACTGTGTACTGCTCCCTTCACAGAAGGGGAGGCCCCGGGGAGGCCCCGGTGCACAAGCAAGAGTACAAATACATTGGTGTCTAGTTTGAGAAACAGACGCCTCACAAGTCCTCAACTGGCAGCTTCATTAAATATAGTACCCAGAAAACACCAGTCTCAACGTCAACAGTGAAGAGGTGACTCCAGGATGCTGGCCTTCTCGACAGAGTTGCAAAGAAAAATCCATATCTCAGGCTGGCCAATAAAAATAATAGATTAAGATGGGCATAAGAACACAAACACTGGACAGAGGAACTCTGCCTAGAAGGCCAGCATCCCAGAGTCGTCTCTTCACTGTTGACGTTGAGACTGGACAGAGGAACTCTGCCTAGAAGGCCAGCATCCCAGAGTCGTCTCTTCACTGTTGACGTTGAGACTGGACAGAGGAACTCGGCCTAGAAGGCCAGCATCCCAGAGTCGTCTCTTCACTGTTGACGTTGAGACTGGACAGAGGAACTCTGCCTAGAAGGCCAGCATCCCAGAGTCGCCTTCACTGTTGACGTTGAGACTGGACAGAGGAACTCTGCCTAGAAGGCCAGCATCCCAGAGTCGTCTCTTCACTGTTGACGTTGAGACTGGACAGAGGAACTCTGCCTAGAAGGCCAGCATCCCAGAGTCGTCTCTTCACTGTTGACGTTGAGACTGGACAGAGGAACTCTGCCTAGAAGGCCAGCATCCCAGAGTCGTCTCTTCACTGTTGACGTTGAGACTGGACAGAGGAACTCTGCCTAGAAGGCCAGCATCTCAGGGTCGTCTCTTCACTGTTGACGTTGAGACTGGACAGAGGAACTCTGCCTAGAAGGCCAGCATCCCAGAGTCGTCTCTTCACTGTTGACGTTGAGACTGGACAGAGGAACTCTGCCTAGAAGGCCAGCATCCCAGAGTCGTCTCTTCACTGTTGACGTTGAGACTGGACAGAGGAACTCTGCCTAGAAGGCCAGCATCCCAGAGTCGTCTCTTCACTGTTGACGTTGAGACTGGACAGAGGAACTCTGCCTAGAAGGCCAGCATCCCAGAGTCGTCTCTTCACTGTTGACGTTGAGACTGGACAGAGGAACTCTGCCTAGAAGGCCAGCATCCCAGAGTCGTCTCTTCACTGTTGACGTTGAGACTGGACAGAGGAACTCTGCCTAGAAGGCCAGCATCCCAGAGTCGTCTCTTCACTGTTGACGTTGAGACTGGACAGAGGAACTCTGCCTAGAAGGCCAGCATCCCAGAGTCGTCTCTTCACTGTTGACGTTGAGACTGGACAGAGGAACTCTGCCTAGAAGGCCAGCATCCCAGAGTCGTCTCTTCACTGTTGACGTTGAGACTGGACAGAGGAACTCTGCCTAGAAGGCCAGCATCTCAGGGTCGTCTCTTCACTGTTGACGTTGAGACTGGACAGAGGAACTCGGCCTAGAAGGCCAGCATCCCAGAGTCGTCTCTTCACTGTTGACGTTGAGACTGGACAGAGGAACTCGGCCTAGAAGGCCAGCATCCCAGAGTCGTCTCTTCACTGTTGACGTTGAGACTGGACAGAGGAACTCTGCCTAGAAGGCCAGCATCCCAGAGTCGTCTCTTCACTGTTGACGTTGAGACTGGACAGAGGAACTCTGCCTAGAAGGCCAGCATCCCAGAGTCGTCTCTTCACTGTTGACGTTGAGACTGGACAGAGGAACTCTGTTTATTATTATTATTATTAGAAGGCCAGCATCCCAGAGTCGTCTCTTCACTGTTGACGTTGAGACTGGACAGAGGAACTCTGCCTAGAAGGCCAGCATCCCAGAGTCGTCTCTTCACTGTTGACGTTGAGACTGGACAGAGGAACTCGGCCTAGAAGGCCAGCATCCCAGAGTCGTCTCTTCACTGTTGACGTTGAGACTGGTGTTTTGCGGGTACTATTTAATGAAGTTGCTTTCAAAAATAAGGACATTTCTTTCTTTTTTTATATATTTTATTTTTGCATTTTCCAATTAAGAACATTCAAAACAAAAGTGAAACGATATTAGACAACGATAGGACAAAGTGACAGTAACAGACGAACGTAACAAAAATAAATTATAATTATAGTTATATAAACAAACATCCAATAATAAATTTAAAAAATATGTTAAAAAAATATATATTTAAAAAAATAACGAGACATTGGATCACCTGCCGTAGGCTACATAATTACGTGTGAAACATTATGTGAGGATTATATATAGATTCAATCAATGAGATGTGGGGGGAGATTCTCCATATAGTCAATAAAAGGTTGCCAAATTCTGTAAAATGTCTTTAACTTATTTTCTTATTATTAGTATTATTATTATTCTTATAACTTATTATTTTTTCCTCAAGCAGTAAGTGATTTTCTCCAAAGGGATACAACTATTAACTTCCGAAAGCCACATTGCAACTGGCAGGGAGGAGTCCAATTTCCATTTCAAGGCAATACATTTCTTGGCCATCGCTAGCAATATTTCTGTTAGCTTTATAGTATGGCTTTGCCTAAGATTGGTGTTGGTAAAGTTACCCAGTAGACAGACCTCCGGGTCTAAAGGGAATGCAACCCTGTGAATTGAGGATATGGTATCGCATACCCCCTGCCAGAAACCGTGTAGTTTTGAACACTGCCAAGTGGAATGGAGGAATGTTCCTTCATCTGAGCCACATCTAAAACATAGGGAGGAGATATCTGGGTTGAACCCATGCAGTCTAGATGGGGTGATATAGAGCTGATGGAGGAAATTAAACTGGATCAGTCTGTATCTGGAGTTCAATGTGGATGTAACCCCTAAAAGGAAACTTGTGCTTGATGGTATGATGGTCAAAGACAGACAACGGTAAGATTTCGCTTTTATCAAGATTGACCTTATATCCAGAGAAAGAACTATAACACTGTAGTGGGATCTGCAAGTGAGAGAGGGAGTGTTCTTGGTTTGTTAGGAATAAGATAAGGTCGTCCGCAAAGAGTGATAATTTATGGGTATGGGGGCCCACCTCAAAGCCATGTATGTCAGGGCACTTTCCAATAGCCTCAGCCAACGGTTCGATGGCGAGAGCAAAGAGGTGGGGGCTAATTGGGCAACCTTGTCTGTTCCCCCTATAAAGAGGGAAAGAGGAGGAAGTAATCCCATTGGTAGCAATCCTAGCTTTAGGAGATTTGTAGAGTGATTTTATCAAATTTACAAACACGGTACCGAAACCGAACTTTTCCAAGACGCGAAAGAGGTATGTATGGCCATTCAACCCTATCAAAGGCCTTTTCAGCGTCGAGGGAGACTGCGACACCAGGTATTTTGTTTTTGTTAGCAAGGTGAATTATAAATAAGGACATTTCTAAGTGACCCCAAACTTTTGAATGGTAGTGTATATCGATTTCATATTTTTCTTTGGTACTGCGTTACTTTGCACTAGTCGGCTGTACCTGGGTCAAAATTCAGGTATTTTTTTTATCTTATAGCTTATTTAAAAAGAAGACGGAGGTTTACATTTGTATTTCCTCGACTGATGGAAACAGGTTTTCTCATGCTTTTCCTTGTCCTTCTGCAACAGTGAACAATATGTTTAACATCAAATTGCAAACAAAATCGCAGTATCAAATCTGAAGACATATAGAATTGTGAGAACTGCGCCTAATTATCTTGGTAATATTGTATCTCGAGGTCCCTGGCAATCCCCCACCCTGATTCCAAGAACACAGGATGAGATGTTACTATCCTTTGTGCAAGCACTTCCAAGAGTTAATGAACAGTGAGCGTGGTGAAATTTGGGGAGCGCATCGTCAGTAGTGTACCTGATCTTAATACTGGAGTGTCTTTTGACATATATTGCGCTGTTTTTTCAGACTTTTGTGTTGTGCATGTTCTTAACTGATATGCTACTTTTATATTGATGTACAGTATGACAGTCTGGTGGCCGTCATGTGACTGTCTGTCTGTCTGGTGGCCGTCATGTGACTGTCTGTCTGGTGGCCGTCATGTGACTGTCTGTCTGGAACTGACCTGTTGAGGCTGCTGTCTTGGTCCAGGTCTCTCAGCGAGACTAACCTGGTTAAAGAAAGGTTGAATTAAAACACTGGTTTGGACTTGTTAGGTTTATTGTGATGGTCACAGGACAATATTTTGAGAACCATTGCTTTTCAATGCTTGTTCTAGCAAACCAAATATACACTTTTCTATCCCTGGAGCTCTACTCCAGCAAACCAAATATACACTTTTCTATCCCTGGAACTCTACTCCTGCAAACCAATTATACACTTTTCTATCCCTGGAGCCCTACTCCAGCAAACCAATGTTGTGGAAATTCTTACACACAAGGACACTTGAAGTCCATCTTAAATGAATAATTTGTCAGTGTACTGGAGAGGTTCCAACCAACTCAATGCACCATAGTACAGAAAACTCTCCCGGGGCTGTCCCACCAGTTGTCCTATACACTACCGGTCAAAAGTTTTAGAACACCTACTCATTCAAAGGTTTTTCTATGTTTGTACTGTTTTCTACATTGTAGAATAATAGTGAAGACATCAAAACTACTAAATAACACATATGGAATCATGTAGTAACCAAAAAAAACTACTCAAAATATATATTTTATATTTGAGATTCTTCAAATTGCCACCCTTTGCCTTGATGACAGCTTTGCACACTTTTGGCATTCTCTCAACCAGCTTCATGAGGTAGTCACCTGGAATGCATTTCAATTAACAAGTGTGCCTTGTTAAAAGTTCATTTGTGGAATTTCTTTCCTTAATGCGTTTGAGCCAATCAGTTGTGTTGTGACAAGGTGGGGGTGTATACAGAATATAGCCCTATTTGGTAAAAGACAAAGTCCATATTATGGCAAGAACAGTTCAAATAAGCAAAGAGAAATGACAGTCTGTTACTTTAAGACATGAAGGTCAGGCAATCCAGAAAATGTCAAGAAGTTTCTTGAAGTGCAGTCGCAAAACCATCAAACGCTATGATGAAACTGTCTCTGACGAGGACCACAACAGGAAAGGAAGACGTGACTGACCAAGGCTGGTTCATACCACGTGATGGACCAAGGCTGGTTCATACCACGTGATGGACCAAGGCTGGTTCATACCACGTGAGGGACCAAGGCTGGTTCATACCACGTGAGGGACCAAGGCTGGTTCATACCACGTGAGGGACCAAGGCTGGTTCATACCACGTGAGGGACCAAGGCTGGTTCATACCACGTGAGGGACCAAGGCTGGTTCATACCACGTGAGGGACCAAGGCTGGTTCATACCACGTGAGGGACCAAGGCTGGTTCATACCACGTGAGGGACCAAGGCTGGTTCATACCACGTGAGGGACCAAGGCTGGTTCATACCACGTGAGGGACCAAGGCCGGTTCATACCACGTGAGGACCAAGGCTGGTTCATACCACGTGAGGGACCAAGGCTGGTTCATACCACGTGAGGGACCAAGGCTTCATACCACGTGAGGGACCAAGGCCGGTTCATACCACGTGAGAGACCAAGGCTGGTTCATACCACGTGAGGGACCAAGGCTGGTTCATACCACGTGAGGGACCAAGGCTGGTTCATACCACGTGAGGGACCAAGGCTGGTTCATACCACGTGAGGGACCAAGGCTGGTTCATACCACGTGAGGGACCAAGGCTGGTTCATACCACGTGAGGGACCAAGGCTGGTTCATACCACGTGAGGGACCAAGGCTGGTTCATACCACGTGAGGGACCAAGGCTGGTTCATACCACGTGAGGGACCAAGGCTGGTTCATACCACGTGAGGGACCAAGGCTGGTTCATACCACGTGAGGGACCAAGGCTGGTTCATACCACGTGACGGACCAAGGCCTCTTTCTTCTTTCTAAGCTGAGATCTTGAAACTGAGAGATCTTTTTTTTGTTCTCAAAACACGGTCGTTCGTTCTCAAAACAACGTCTGGTCCTCCTGCCAGCTACTGATAGGGGTGAATTGTACAGTCAGCCACTTACAAGAACATAGAAATTGGTTTATAGAACAGCACATAAATAGAATATAGAAATTAGTTATAAGAATAGCTCAAACATGACAATTTCCCTTACACCAAGTACACACTTTTATACACCTTATCTCACCTCCCAGGTTGGTGCAGAGGCGTCGTGGGACTCTACGGTACATAACTGTCCCCAGCTGAGTCGCAGTGTGTCAGCTGACCTCAGGGTGTACCTGATCGTCAGGGTCGTAGTTCAGCTCTCTCACCCTGCTAACATGCACCTGGTCCTCCGAAAACGAATCTGTGTCAACCTAGCTGGACGACAGGTAGGAAGGAGAGACACGCATCAGACACGCACACACATCAGACACGCACACACACACACACAGACACACACACACTGGACTACAGGTCAGAAACCTGCTCAGTAAGTTGCTCCTCCTGTAACATACAGCTGTACATGTTTTTTTAGCATTCATTTAAAAAGATTCTTTATTCATTTCTGGGTATAATTATTAGTATCCAGCCTATAGCAATGGTTTTGTATGATGTAACGCCATTGGCTATAGTTGGGTTTTAATATCATGGTAATATATCAGGGTTGGGGTCAGAGTCTGTTCAAGAGGATGTCTCATCGCAGCACCATCCCTGGTTGTGGAGTCACCTTCGAGATCGTCTCCAACATCCCTGGGGTGAGCGAGGAACTATCGGTGCAAGCATGGCACCCATAAGCTATTCTATCTCAGTTTGCCAATCTCTGTATGCAATATCTATGGCAGTGAGCTGACCAGTCCCTCTGCTAGTGAGCTGACCAGTCCCTCTGCTAGTGAGCTGACCAGTCCCTCTGCTAGTGAGCTGACCAGTCCCTCTGCCAGTGAGCTGACCAGTCCCTCTGCCAGTGAGCTGACCAGTCCCTCTGCCAGTGAGCTGACCAGTCTCTCTGCCAGTGAGCTGACCAGTCTCTCTGCTAGTGAGCTGACCAGTCCCTCTGCTAGTGAGCTGACCAGTCCCTCTGCCAGTGAGCTGACCAGTCCCTCTGCCAGTGAGCTGACCAGTCCCTCTGCCAGTGAGCTGACCAGTCCCTCTGCCAGTGAGCTGACCAGTCCCTCTGCCAGTGAGCTGACCAGTCTCTCTGCCAGTGAGCTGACCAGTCCCTCTGGTAGTGAGCTGACCAGTCCCTCTGCCAGTGAGCTGACCAGTCCCTCTGCCAGTGAGCTGACCAGTGATTTCTTAAGTGCTAGTTTTACTGGAAGTGGTCCTCTCAGGAAGAAAGACTGTGGTTTGCAGGTCCCTGACACATGAAGGACCATAGCTTGCGGATCTCTCTTCCAAAAGGCCAACGCTGATCTAAGTCTCCTCCTCCTCCTCCAGCATGTCCAGGGTCCAGAGGACAGAGAGATGCTGGCCAGACTAGCAGCCAGTGTTGATGTTCAGGATGTCCAGTCAGGGGACAGTGAGGCTGCCATAGAGAAGTACCTCCGCAGTGTCCTGGCTGTAGAGAATATACTCACCCTGGACCGACTACGACAGGTCCACATGCACACACACAGACAACACGCACACACACACAATAGTACATATACTCAACTCTTACGTAACATAAACCGTGTGCCTGTGTCTGTCTGTGTCTTTGTGTGTCTGGGTCTGTGTGTGTCTGGGTCTGTGTGTGTCTGGGTCTGTGTGTGTCTGGGTCTGTGTGTGTCTGGGTCTGTGTGTGTCTGGGTCTGTGTGTGTCTGGGTCTGTGTGTGTCTGGGTCTGTGTGTGTCTGGGTCTGTGTGGGTCTGTGTGTGTCTGGGTCTGTGTGTGTGTCTGGGTCTGTGTGTGTCTGGGTCTGTGTGGGTCTGGGTCTGTGTGGGTCTGTGTGTGTCTGGGTCTGTGTGTGTCTGGGTCTGTGTGTGTCTGTGTGTGTCTGTCTGTCTGTGTGTCTGGGTCTGTGTATGTCTGTGTGTGTCTGGGTCTGTGTGTGTCTGGGTCTGTGTGGGTCTGTGTGTGTCTGTGTGTGTCTGTGTGTGTCTGTGTGTGTCTGTGTGTGTCTGGGTCTGTGTGTGTCTGTGTGTGTCTGTGCAGGAAGTAGCAGTAAAGGAGACGTTGTCTGTCAAGGCCAAGTCTCCAAGTCGTGCTCTCAGCTCTCCTAACGTGAACCGGGTAAGAATCTACATCACATGGTCTCCCTATCGTTCACTGATTACTCCAACCCATAACATCCTGCCTGTAACTGATTGGTCAACTGAGGCGTTCAAATCAAATGTATTTATAAAGCCCTTTTTTACATCAGCTGATGTCTCAAAGTGCTGTACAGAAACCCAGCTTAAAACCCCAAAACAGCAAGCGATGCAGGTGTAGAAGCACCTGCATAAGCTATTCTCATCAATTATTCCATGCCTATTTCTAGAAAATATTAACTTATTTTAGAATGTTTGTCTTTAGTTAATTAGTTAGTTAGTTAGTTAGTTAGTTAGTTAGTTAGTTAGTTAGTTAACCAGTAACACCTACGACAGCCTGTCCTAGTAACATGTTCCATGCTGATCTCACTCTGGTTTCAACCACCTTTAGCTGTCAAGATCCTGGAGCAGACAGGATCTGTCCTCCAATCACAGGCTAGATGACAACAAGGTGAGACTTTAACCAACGTCCTTATTGTTCTCAATGACTTACCTTGATAAATGTGTTTTTATTGAGTTTGAATTTATTTTTATTTTTTTAGAGGGACAGTGCACATTAATCAACGTTTCAGTAAAAGTGCCGGTTTTAGCCAGCCGGCTAATTTTCAACCGCAGTCCCTGGGCAGGTTATTAAAAACAATTACAATTTAGACAATCATTGAGCAGTGAGCACACGCAGAGCAACAGGACAAGCAAGACACAAACAGAGTAACACAGAACAAAAAGCAGCAAGACAAATTTCATAAAAGCAACAAAGTGTTTCCACACCTCACAAGCTACAGACAACAGACAACATGGAAAGCGGCAACACACAGCTAGGGACCATGTTCACAAATCTGATTGACCTTTAGCCATGTCTTCAAGCATTTTGTGAAAGTGTGATATGTGGTGCAGTTATGTGTGTCTGATGGCAGTGTATTCCAGACATGGGAAGCTCTCACAGAGAAAACGGATTTACTAAAGGTGCTTTTCCTTAAGGGAACTAACTATACAGTCACCTATAATAATAATATAATATATGCCATTTAGCAGACGCTTTTATCCAAAGCGACTTCCAGTCATGTGTGCATACATTCTACGTATGGGTGGTCCCGGGAATCGAACCCACTACCCTGGCGTTACAAGCGCCATGCTCTACCAACTGAGCTACAGAAGGACTCACCTCTCATTAGGCGTTCACAGCCAAGCTATAGTTATTCTCTAGTTTAATCATTTTTGTTGACATGGTCAAATAACTCGAGCATAGATTGGTAACTTATTTTTCCTAACTTGACACACAGAAACTAGTGGCCATGAATAACTTTGGTCTAAAATAATGGCACTGATTCGGGCCTATTATACAAGCTGAATTGGGCTGCTGTTCTGTTCTGCCAAACCTATTGCCGACCCCTGCTGTATTCTATTCTAGTGGGGATAGGAGGGGGGCAAATTTTATCTCGCCTAGGGCGGCAGAACGTACAAGACTGTTCTGCCGCTCTACATTTTTCGGGTGCGTGTGCACACGAGGTCCCGTATTGGGAAGAAATTCAATTGACTTTCACCCCGCTTATCAAATAGTCCCTAAAGAGTTTGAGAAAATAACACTGATGCATTCAGCTGTGTGAATATAAAGTCACTGCATCCTAAGATGACTGCACCAAACCAGTTGGTGGCGCTATAGAGCTCATTGACCCCAGATCAGTTGGTGGCGCTATAGAGCTCATTGACCCCAGACCAGTTGGTGGCGCTGTAGAGATCATTGACCCCAGACCAGTTGGTGGCGCTGTAGAGATCATTGACCCCAGACCAGTTGGTGGCGCTGTAGAGATCATTGACCCCAGACCAGTTGGTGGCGCTGTAGAGATCATTGACCCCAGACCAGTTGGTGGCGCTGTAGAGATCATTGACCCCAGACCAGTTGGTGGCGCTATAGAGATCATTGACCCCAGACAAGTTGGTGGCGCTATAGAGATCATTGACCCCAGACAAGTTGGTGGCGCTATAGAGATCATTGACCCCAGACCAGTTGGTGGCGCTATAGAGCTCATTGACCCCAGACCAGTTGGTGGCGCTATAGGATACCAGAGCATTAACTCTTGATCAAGTGGACTTTGTGTCTCATGCAAATGAATGTTAGGTTTATATTATGCAAACGAACAATGTGAAATAGTTCATACACTATAGTACTTGTTTTGTTATCCAACTGATCTTGTGTCCTTTTTGTCATTCTGTGAACAACTGTTCAATGCTGCTCGCAGCTATATTTTCAGTTTGAAATGCATATAGACGTCCCCATGCACACAGCCCATATTTTCAGCCCCTAGTTTCACCTATAGTTTCATTTGACTATGAAGCAGAATTGACAACATAAGATAAACAGTTTGAATAATTACAACAACAAAAAATTGTTGTTACAACAATACAGTAAAAAATATATAACAATATATGTAGATAATGTCTGCTTCTCGTCTCCTCAGGGCTGGTCAGAGAGTAACCAGGACCTGTCAGTGTTCTCTCCACCGTCCAACTCCAGGCGCCTCCTGCCTAGCTCCGCTCCGCCTCTGGCCCAGAACATCCACCCTGAGACGAGTGAGAACAACCAACAACGCCTCTGTTACGTCAGGGCTAATGATCGCTACCGCTAAACTTTTCTTCAGTTAGAACTGTCACTAGTGCTGCTCATCTGTTGGTTCATCTATCAGATCTGTCTTCTGTTTCTATGGTTTCATCTGTTGGTTCATCTATCAGATCTGTCTTCTGTTTCTATGGTTTCATCTGTTGGTTCATCTATCAGATCTGTCTTCTGTTTCTATGGTTTCATCTGTTGGTTCATCTATCAGATCTGTCTTCTGTTTCTATGGTTTCATCTGTTGGTTCATCTATCAGATCTGTCCTCTGTTTCTATGGTTTCATCTGTTGGTTCATCTATCAGATCTGTCTTCTGTTTCTATGGTTTCATCTGTTGGTTCATCTATCAGATCTGTCCTCTGTTTCTATGGTTTCATCTGTTGGTTCATCTATCAGATCTGTCCTCTGTTTCTATGGTTTCATCTGTTGGTTCATCTATCAGATCTGTCCTCTGTTTCTATGGTTTCATCTGTTGGTTCATCTATCAGATCTGTCCTCTGTTTCTATGGTTTCATCTGTTGGTTCATCTATCAGATCTGTCCTCTGTTTCTATGGTTTCATCTGTTGGTTCATCTATCAGATCTGTCCTCTGTTTCTATGGTTTCATCTGTTGGTTCATCTATCAGATCTGTCTTCTGTTTCTATGGTTTCATCTGTTGGTTCATCTATCAGATCTGTCCTCTGTTTCTATGGTTTCATCTGTTGGTTCATCTATCAGATCTGTCCTCTGTTTCTATGGTTTCATCTGTTGGTTCATCTATCAGATCTGTCCTCTGTTTCTATGGTTTCATCTGTTGGTTCATCTATCAGATCTGTCTTCTGTTTCTCTATGGTTTCATCTGTTGGTTCATCTATCAGATCTGTCCTCTGTTTCTATGGTTTCATGGTTTCATCTGTCTGGTTCATCTATCAGATCTGTCTTCTGTTTCTATGGTTTCATCTGTTGGTTCATCTATCAGATCTGTCTTCTGTTTCTATGGTTTCATCTGTTGGTTCATCTATCAGATCTGTCCTCTGTTTCTATGGTTTCATCTGTTGGTTCATCTATCAGATCTGTCCTCTGTTTCTATGGTTTCATCTGTTGGTTCATCTATCAGATCTGTCTTCTGTTTCTATGGTTTCATCTGTTGGTTCATCTATCAGATCTGTCCTCTGTTTCTATGGTTTCATCTGTTGGTTCATCTATCAGATCTGTCCTCTGTTTCTATGGTTTCATCTGTTGGTTCATCTATCAGATCTGTCCTCTGTTTCTATGGTTTCATCTGTTGGTTAATCTATCAGATCTGTCCTCTGTTTCTATGGTTTCATCTGTTGGTTCATCTATCAGATCTGTCCTCTGTTTCTATGGTTTCATCTGTTGGTTCATCTATCAGATCTGTCTTCTGTTTCTATGGTTTCATCTGTTGGTTCATCTATCAGATCTGTCCTCTGTTTCTATGGTTTCATCTGTTGGTTCATCTATCAGATCTGTCCTCTGTTTCTATGGTTTCATCTGTTGGTTCATCATCTATCAGATCTGTCTTCTGTTTCTATGGTTTCATCTGTTGGTTAATCTATCAGATCTGTCCTCTGTTTCTATGGTTTCATCTGTTGGTTCATCTATCAGATCTGTCTTCTGTTTCTATGGTTTCATCTGTTGGTTCATCTATCAGATCTGTCCTCTGTTTCTATGGTTTCATCTGTTGGTTCATCTATCAGATCTGTCTTCTGTTTCTATGGTTTCATCTGTTGGTTCATCTATCAGATCTGTCTTCTGTTTCTATGGTTTCATCTGTTGGTTCATCTATCAGATCTGTCTTCTGTTTTTATGGTTTCATCTGTTGGTTCATCTATCAGATCTGTCCTCTGTTTCTATGGTTTCATCTGTTGGTTAATCTATCAGATCTGTCCTCTGTTTCTATGGTTTCATCTGTTGGTTAATCTATCAGATCTGTCCTCTGTTTCTATGGTTTCATCTGTTGGTTCATCTATCAGATCTGTCCTCTATCTGTTTCTCTGTGGTTTCATCTTGGTTCATCTATCAGATCTGTCCTCTGTTTCTATGGTTTCATCTGTTGGTTCATCTATCAGATCTGTCTTCTGTTTCTATGGTTTCATCTGTTGGTTCATCTATCAGATCTGTCTTCTGTTTCTATGGTTTCATCTGTTGGTTCATCTATCAGATCTGTCTTCTGTTTTTATGGTTTCATCTGTTGGTTCATCTATCAGATCTGTCCTCTGTTTCTTTCTTTTCCTCTTATTTCTTCATCTTTCTTTTCTCCTTTATATTTTCCTCCTCTTATTCCACTTCTTCCTCTTCCTCCTCGTCCTCTTCCTCCTCATCCCTCCCCGTACCTCCTTCCTCCTCGTACCCTCTTCTTCCTCCTCGTCCTCTTCCTCCTCATCCCTTCCCGTACCTCCTTCCTCCTCGTACCCTCTTCTTCCTCTTCGTCCTCTTCCTCCTCATCCCTTCCCGTACCTCCTTCCTCCTCGTCCTCCCTTCTCGTACCCTCCTCCTCCTTCTATTCTTTCTATTCCTCCCTCCCTCTTTCCTCTGCTTACCCTCTCCAGGTCTCTCACGGTATGCTACTGCTACCTCTTATTTCTCCCCAGTCAAGACTCTGGTTCCTCCTGTCCCTAAACTGCTAAAGTCCCTGTTCCCAACCAGGGAGGAGAAGAGAGACCTGACCCATGTCCCACAGCAGGTAAAGTAGTAAACTAATAACACTACTGATCTCTGGTCAGTTCATAGACCAGACCCCTATCTGCCAGCAAGTATTTACACTAGTGCTGAACATATTTGCTACCTTTTAACAGTAACATCTGCTTTGTGGTCAGTTCTTATTTATAGCATATAATTCATTCAGAGCGACAAAAAACACATGCTGCCCATAACCACTATATATATATAACCAACATTCACATTATCTCACACATTTAGTAACCTGCTCTATGTGAAGCGGCCATCTGTTGTTATACTAGTGTTAGCAGTTCTTTAATAACACAAACCCCAAAGCAAATCAGGGGGAGAAAAATACATTTATTTGAAAAGGACAAATTATTGTCCTGGGAGGTAGATGTTCAGTCTTCCCTGTCCTCAGTTTTTCTCCACAGAACAAAGGAACAGGATGCCTAGATCAGCGGCTGGAATCTGTATACTGTCCCTAGATCAGCGGCTGGAATCTGTATACTGTCCCTAGATCAGCGGCTGGAATCTGTATACTGTCCCTAGATCAGCGGCTGGAATCTGTATACTGTCCCTAGATCAGCGGCTGGAATCTGTATACTGTCCCTAGATCAGCGGCTGGAATCTGTATACTGTCCCTAGATCAGCGGCTGGAATCTGTATACTGTCCCTAGATCAGCGGCTGGAATCTGTATACTGTCCCTAGATCAGCGGCTGGAATCTGTATACTGTCCCTAGATCAGCGGCTGGAATCTGTACACTGTCCCTAGATCAGCGTCTGGAATCTGTATACTGTCCCTAGATCAGCGGCTGGAATCTGTATACTGTCCCTTCTCTGTGGAATCAATGATGTTGCCTTGATCAGGGCGATTCCCTGATCCACCTCTAGATCAGACGGCTGGAATCATTCTATATACTGTCCCGATCATTGGAACTGTGCTATCAAATCTCCAAAGATTCAATGCCATACAACACTCTTCCTTGGCCTCCAACTGATCTTAAACGCTGAATAAAACCAAATGCATGCTTTTCAACCGATCAGCTGCCTGCACTGCATGCCCGACTAGCATCACCACCCTGGATCACCTTGAATATGTGGACACTATAAGTACCTAGGTGTCTGGCTAGACTGCAAACTCTCCTTCCAGACTCATCAAACATCTCCAATCAAAAATCAAATCAGAGTCTGGCTTCTTCCGCATACAAAGCCTCCTTCACTCACGCTGCCAAGCTTACCCTAGTAAAACTGACCCTAGATCAGACTTCGGCTGTCATCTACAAAATGTCCACTTTACTCAGCAAACTGGATGCAGTCTATCACAGTGCCATCTTTTGTCACTAAAGCACCTTATACCACCACCACTGGCTGTATGCTCTAGTGGCTGGCCCTAGATCATATCCTGCCAGACCCACTGGCTCCAGGTCATCTACAAGTCCATGCTAGGTAAAGCTGTATATCTCCCTAGTTCACTGGTCACGATGGCAACACCCATCCGTTCCGCTCCAGCAGGTGTATCTCACTGATCATCCCTAAAGCCAACACCTCATTTGCCGCCTTTCGTTGTACTCTGCTGCCTGTCCCTGGAGATCAAAAATCGCTGGTTGGAGACTTTATCTCCCTCACCAACTTCAAAATCAGCTATCCGAGCAGCTCCGATCGCTCAGCTGTACAATCTATAGGTAAATAGCTCCCCATTTTCACCTACCTCATTCCCATACTGTTTTTATACTGTTTTTATTTATTTACTTTCCTGCTCTTTTGCACACCAATATCTCTACCTGTTCATGACCATCTGAATCATTTATCACTGTGTTAATCTGCAAAATTGTATTATTCGCCTACCTCAGAGGCCTTTTGCACATTGTATATAGACTGTCCATTTTTTCAGACTGTGTTATTGACTTGCTAATTGTTTACCCATGTGAACTCTGAGGTCTGTTCAACTGCTATATACTTTATCCCAGATCAGAGGCTGAGAACTTGTTCTATAGCCTCCCTGGTTAAATAAAGGTGAAATAAAAAAATAAAAAAATAAAAATACTGTTCCTAGATCAGCGGCTGGAATCTGTATACTGTCCGTAGATCAGCGGCTGGAATCTGTATACTGTCCCTAGATCAGCGGCTGGAATCTGTATACTGTCCCTCGATCAGCGGCTGGAAAAGAGCTTGAGCCTGTTTTCTGTAATGATATCTATGATTGATTTAACTGTCATATACTCTGTGAAACATCTCTGATTTAAACTTTTAACATATGTTCTCATCTTTAGCCTCTCCCTCAGAGCCTACCTCGCATTGTAGTGCAGTCCGCAAGTGTTGAAGAGGACTTGGATACAAAACTTAGTCGTCACTTGGTAAGTTACCGTACTTGATCGTCTGTCCCTAGTAAGTATTGAGAATAATATGGTAATATGTTCGTCACCATTCATTACTTGTCTGTTTGGTTAATTCCACAGGTTCCCATTGGGGTAACCGTCCACCCAAAGTGCCAATCAGAGGCTGGGAAAACCATGCCCCTCCCACCGGCTATCATCCCTCCACTCATCCCTGAGATAGAAGACCCCTTCCCCAGTCCGGTCAGCGAGGCATCTAGTGGCTACATGTCCACCAGCGTCTCCACGGCAACCCTGTCAGAGGCTTACCTGATTTGTGGGGACCTCGGTCTGTCAGCCAATCTCAATCCAGATGGCTTTGAGGTGACGCACAGGTCGTTCGAGTCCGACATCGGTCGGTGTCTTCATCAGGAGTCTAACATGGCCGACCAGGAGGAAGAGAGGGCCACTGCTACTGACCTGGAGGCTTCAGAGAAACAGAGGACTGATATTGATACACTACGAGCAGACTCTTCTCTCCCATTGGAACCACATGGAACCTCCGCAGAACCTCTTCTCATATCAAAACCCTATAAATCCTCAGGAGAACCTGAAGATATGATTCCACCAGAGTCACTGACACACAAGTTTACACAAGAATACTACAGACTACTACCGTGTGAAGAATCAATCCAACCAGAGTCACTGACACCGTCTACACAACAACAGTCTGTAGTATCTAATGAGTCTGAACCACCAGTCCAGCCAGTCAAGTCTGTACAAGAACAACTGAGACAGTCTTCACCAGACAAGTCAACAGAAAAACTGTCTGTAGTATTAGACCAGTCAGAACCACCAGTCCACATTAAAGACCCAGTCCAGTTAGAAGAACCACCAGTGGAGCCAAAGCCACCTCTAGACCAGCTAGCACCTCTAGACCAGCTAGCACCTCTAGACCAGCTAGCACCTCTAGACCAGCTAGCACCTCTAGACCAGCTAGCACCTCTAGACCAGCTAGCACCTCTAGACCAGCTAGCACCTCTAGACCAGCTAGCACCTCTAGACCAGCTAGCACCTCTAGACCAGCTAGCACCTCTAGACCAGCTAGCACCTCTAGACCAGCTAGCACCTCTAGACCAGCTAGCACCTCTAGACCAGCAAGCACCTCTAGACCAGCAAGCACCTCTAGACCAGCTAGCACCTCTAGACCAGCTAGCACCTCTAGACCAGCTAGCACCTCTAGACCAACTAGCACCTCTAGACCAGCTAGCACCGGCAGACCAGCCTGAACCTGCACTTACCCCTGTAAAGCCTCTGGTTGTCGAGCTTGCACCTAGCCAGCCAGCCCTAGCCCCAGCCCCAGCCCCAACCCTGGCTTCAGCTCCAATCACGGCCGTAACTCCTGCTCCTGTCCCACCCAAAGCCCCTCTCCTAACCACTGTCCCAACCCTTCTTCCAGCACTAGTTGTCAAACCTCCCAGTAGCTCGGCAGCAAACCCATTCAAGATTCAGAAAGTAAAGACGTCCGATCTGAAGTCCTTCCATCCTATCGTAAATGAGGATGAGAGCCAGGCCAGGAACAGTGGTCTTGGTGCTGATCTCTCTCTTCCTCTTGATATCCTCTCTGACTCAGACGAAGGAGTCACTGACACAGCCACAGAGGTGCCTGACTGGCTGAAGGAGGGGGAGTTTGTGACTGTAGGAACGAATAAAAGTGGCACTGTGCGCTACGTGGGACCTACGGATTTCGCAGACGGAACCTGGGTTGGAGTGGAGCTGGACTTACCTGCGGGTAGGTAGAAGAGGTTTACCATGTGATGTGTTCTGATTTGTATTTATTTTTAACTTTACGATTCTGCTGTAGTTCTTGTGATGGCTAGCTAAGTATTGTGTGCGTGATATATTTAGAGTAAATTAACATAAAAAACATTGGATGTCTCACTGGCTTTTTCTCTATCCAGGGAAAAACGACGGGTCTGTGGGTGGAAAGCACTACTTTCACTGTAACCCTGGTTACGGAGTGTTGGTGCGTCCTGATAGGGTGAGCCGTGGAGGAGTCGGGGGCGGGGCTAAGGAGAAGCGGCGACAGCAGCAGAAGCGGCGCAGTGCTAACCTATCAGGGTCCAGCCCTAACCTGGCTGCCCTCACTGCCCTGGCCAAGGGAGAGGGGACTGGGGCCAGTCGCAAAGGAGACAACCGTAAATCCTGGAACAGCTGAGAGGAGAGTGTAGCAAGGTTGGGGTCAATTTCATTTCAATTCAGTCAATTCAAGAAGGAAACTGGAGTTACAATTTAAATTTCCCCAGAACACATCTCTAGAGATGCATTGAGGAAAATTTGAAATTCGATTTTTCAGTTTACTTTCCGAATTGCTGGAATTGAAACGAGATTGACCCCAACCTGGTGGGTACTAGACACGACGCAACGCCACAACCAACTAGTAGAGGTGCAACCCGAAAACCACAGCAACATCAAGACATAAGAGGTGCACCGTTTTGTTGTTTTAAATGTTCAGTCACCTATGGACAGGTGGAGGAGAGGCCCAGTTCACGCTGCTGGCTGCATCAAGGAGTAGGATTAAGTTACCCCCTAGTCACTGATCTTGGGTCAGTTTGACTTTTTCCCCACTCATGAATAAGGTTAGTATTGGGGGGAGGGGATGCAGATTCTAGATCTGTACCTAGGGGTAACTTCATCCCGGAGCCAGTTTTGTGAAGTTGCCCCGAGTCACTGATCTTGGGTCAGTTTAGCATTTTCCTCACTAATGGTTTGGGAGAGGAGGGGAAAGCTGATCCTAGATCTTGGTTAATCTAGGGCAGGTGTGTCAAACTCATTCCATGGAGTTTTTTTGTTTGTTTTTCCTTTCAATTATTAAGACTAAGACAACCAGGTGAGGGAGTTTCTTACTAATCAGTGACCTTAAAGCAAAAACACACCGAGAATCTGACTGTCCATAGACTGCCGATGGGTACTTATAACAGTGGGAGGCCATTCCTTCAAAACAAAAGAGGTACCTGCTGCATGCCGACCCATCATATCAACGAACCTACCAATTCTATTTGTGGAATCGCAATGCTCGTCAGTGGCCAACAATTTGACTTTGAACCAATCAGAGAGCACCAACCCCCAAGTGGGAGAGCCAATAAAAAAAATAGGTCATTTTCTCCATACGTCCGTCCACGAATGAGCCAGTCACACTTCATATGCAATGTTAGGCTATGAGAGGGTAGCTAGCTAAGTGCACAGACGCAATGCACACAACACTAAATACTTACTCCAAACAAGCTTACCACTGTAGCTAGTAATCACAATGGATTAGCTAGTTTCCATGAAACTGTGTTAGCTGCTGAGTTAGTGCAGTGTCCTTAGCTATGTTATGCTAGCAAGCTAAACATTTGGCTAGGGACTGGCAGTATGGGATTATGGAGAGTTAATTAAATGGTTTCTTTGTCATCTTGCTTGGTAGTTATCTAGCTGTGGCCTTCTGGTTAGTATCAACAAAGACTTTCTACTATGCTTGGGTGATATACCTTATATCGGGGTGTTTTCGAAATAGCGTTGGTATGATTTTCAATACCAATGGTTTGCTAACTTGCCAGCTAAGTTGCTAGACGTCAAGGTCACACTTCTTGTTTACAGCAGAGCCATTCAATCCCCTCCTGGGTGGATCAAGATCCCTGTTGCTTAAATTGTTTTGAGCATTTAAAAAAAAAAAATGTTTAATGTTTTTTATGGCGCCCCCTTGTGTGCACATTCGGTAATACCGTATACCCTGGTATGGTACAGAAACGGTATGAACCTCTGGATACTTCCCGACCCTACTTTCTACGAAATAGCAACATTAGCACAGATAGCTTGGAATCTAGACCATAGGCAATGGCATTGCCAAACGACGCTACTGCCACCTTCTGGTTTGGAGTATGTTAACAAGGCTGAGTGGCTGACGACTTCAAAGGTCTTTGCTGTGTGAACACAAACCAGAGATTGACTGCCGCACTGTTCGGAGGTGCTAAGTACTGTCAGGCAAACGTTTGACAAGCCTACCGCTGTGTCTTAGCTTAGCTGTGTCTTCACTTTAATTCATCAATCCAGTACAAGGGAGGCGGCGAAACTTGCACACACTCGGCACTCTTTGGAATGAGTTTGACACATGACCTATAGGGCAGGGGTTCTCAAAGTAGGATCTGCGGACAACTGCAGGGGGTCTGCTGCTAGAACTTTTTATTTTTTTGTACTTTTTTTGGGGTGGGGGGTGTATTACGAACAAAAGATTGAACAACTTTTGGCCAAGGTATCCGCAGAATAAGTTTAATGTGTTAAATTACTACTATTACATTGTATTGTATTAATGTTCTTGACCCAGGAGACTCACAGGGATATTGGTATCCACAGTACTCCACCAATTATCTTTTCTTTCTTTCGTTTTTTACATAAATGTGATTCAAGTTCTAAAATGGCAAAGTCTTTGCCTCATGGCAAAATGTGCAGAATTCCAGGATGATAGTTTTAAAACTGCAACTTTTTCTCTCCGATGCCAAGAGGCCTTTTTTAAACGTTTCCTCTCCGGGCCCTCGACTTGTTTCGTTCAGCCTTTGCACTGCAGACGGCATAGTAAAACGCCTTGTAGGCTGTTTTTAACACACTGGAGATGTCTTCTGATTATGAGCGGGTCCTTGTTGAATTTTCTATCACAAAAGGGGTCCCAGGCCCCAAACCGTTTGAGAACCCCTGACCAAGGGGGGAAACTTCACCTCCAGAGCTTTCTTTCATATCATCTGAATGTATTTTTTTGTCTGATTGGGTCTCTCAGGTTCTCAAATAACACATGCCATATTTTATTTACCAGGGTTGCGATCAATTCCATTTCATTTCAGGAAATACACAAATTCCAATTCTATTCAATGCTTTTCAATTAGGAATTTTGTTTACTTTCTGAATTGACTGAAATTGAAATGGAATTTGCCCCAACCCTGGTTATTACAACTGTGTGGCAGAACAATATGATATCATGATCTGTTTTTAGCTAACAGGAAATATTCTGTGTATTAACTTTACTTCAACTGTTTGATTGGATCATTTTATGTTTGGATGTTATGTTATCAAGTTTTGGGATAGTGTGGGACAGGTAGAATGCAACCTGGTATATATTTTTGTTCAGTATACATAAAACACAACGCAACGTGAACGCAATGTGAAATGTTGTCCCATGTTTTAATGATCCCAGAAATTATCCATATGTTCAGAAAGCTTATTATTCTCAAATTTTGTGCACATATTTTACATCCCTATTTAGTGAGAATTTTTCCTTTGCCAAGATAATCCATCCACCAGACAGGTGTGGCATATCAAGAAGCTGATCATATGACCATAACAGAGGTGCACCTTGTGCTGGGGATAAAATGTGCAGCTTTGTCACACAATTCCACAGATGTCTCAAGTTTTGAGGAGCGTGCAATTGGCATGCTGACTGCAGGAATGTCCACCAGAGCAGTTGCCAGAGAATTTAATGTTAATTTCTCTACCATAAGCCACCTCCAATGTCGTTTTAAAGAATTTAGCAGTATGTCCAACCTGCCTCACAAACGCATGTAACCACGCCAGCCGGCTTCTTCACCTGCGGGATCGTCTGAGACCAGACAGCTGATTTAAACTTTTTTTTTAAATATACTTTTTACCCCCTTTTCTCCACAATTGGTAGTTACAGTCTTGTCCCATCGCTGCAACTGCCATACAGACTTGAGAGAGGTGAAGGTCGAGAACCATGCGTCCTCCGAAACACGACCCTGCCCCACTGCTTCTTGACACACTGCTCGCTTAACCCGGGAACCAGCCGCAACAATGTGTCAGAGGAAACGCCGTACAACTGGCGACCGTGTCAGCGTGTATGTGCCCGGTTCCGCCACAGGAGTCTCTAGAGCGCGATGGGACAAGGACATCCCGGCCGGCTAAATCCCTCCCCTAACCCGGGCCAATTGTGCACTGCTTCATGGGTCTCCCGGTCGCGGCCGGCTGCGACACAGCCTGGGATCGAACCCGGGTCTGTAGTGACGACTCAAGCGCCACTCGGGAGGCCCGCTAAGGAGTATTTCTGTCTGTAATAAAACCCCTTTTGTTGGCGGGGGAAACAACCAATTCTGAGTGGGTGGGACTGGCTCTCAAGTGGGTGGGCCTATGGCTTCCTAAGCCCACCCATGGCAGCGCTCCTGCCCAGTAATGTGAAATCTGTAGACGAGTGTCTAACCAATTTATTTCAATTGACACATTTCCTTATATGAACTGTAAGTAATTTTTGAAATTGTTGCTATTTGCGTTTATATTTTTGTTCAGTATAGTTGCTGTGCATGGATGGGTTCTGTTTTGTATGCAGATTTATGTAATGTATTAAGGGGTTTAACACATTACACATTAGGCTTTGTTTTTAATTATTTTTCAAATGTTTTATACGTGCATTCAGTCTGGTCTGACTGTATGAATGTTCCATTTTATTTCTAGATGGAAATTAGACATTTTTAAAAGAAATCGATGGGATGACCACTAATCTCTTTTTTTAATATCAATATGGTGGTTACAATAAACTGTATACTTCTACATCTTTATCAAGTTTTTATTTACAATTTAATTTTATTACGTCTTAATAAACTACGCTTCCAAATGTCTAGGAACCTTTAATGATCCAGTTTCTTTTTGTCGGGTAGGACATGTAGTTTGTGTCAAATTTCCTCGTTATGGCGCTGACCAAAATTAAACTACAACTCCCATGTAACTATCGTCAAGGTGTCTCTTTCAATATGGCTGTTGTCAGTCAGACAAAAGACAAACAGTCCGCTTGTGATTGAAATCTAGTAATAAAAAAAAAAAAGGGCCGGGCACTCCTGCTACTAGCTGGTGGTTGATCGATGTGTCGCTTCTGTTAAGAAGTGGTTTTCCCGACCGCCACACGCTGTTTTGTGGTGGTGCAATAATTAAAGGGTCAAGTGTACGGAGGCACATCGAGATAGCCAGCTAAACATAAGGTAAGATTTTATATATTTAAGCAAGCAAACGTTAGCTACTAGCCTATACATTTTTTTTTCTAATGGTGGATTAGCAGTTGTCTATCTTGCAATCTGATTAAAAAAAATATAATAACCAGCCCATTAAATTAAACTGAAACCGTTGTCTGATTAACTAAGTTAGCAAAAAATGCATAGCCTAAAGTCAAATGTATTATTTTGAATTTGCTAGCTTGCCAATAAACTAGCAAGGAGTATTTTTACTGGATAGGTCTGTCTGGAAAGCCAGTACCAACTCTATTTTCAGTACCGTAACAACAACAGTTTTGTTGTGTACCCGAAGGCCTTTGTTTACCTCATTTTGCCCAGCAAGGTAACGATGATGCATTGCAGAATGACTCATGTAAACAAGTTCCTATCTGTGTGAATTTTTTAAAATTTTCTTTGCGTTTGAATTTGGGCTTTTTCGCAAATGTACTTGGAACTACACAGAAATATGCAGCTACTTGACGCACCCATGACCTATATGACTAAATCAAGATATAGATGTTAAACGCTTATTTGTGGCTGATGCCATGATGAGAGAATTTTTTTTGTTTTTACAGACCTAAAGAGCCTTACAAACATATGCAGCACCACAGTTGAAATACTAGACCGCATTAAAGGAAGGGCAGAAACCAAGGACCCTGTGTGGTGACCAGTGTGTTGTTTGCTATCTAGGGCCATCTGTCAGAGGAGACAACTGAAGGATTAGGTCAACCGATGGTGGGTTTATACACATCATTGGTCAGAATTGAGGATAAATTACAGTTGTATAACAGTCTCTCCCTCTCTCTCTCACACACACACACACACCTTGTCTTGTGGTCTAACTAGAAGTTAACCTTTTCGTTAGCTTTTTGCTCCTTCTGGTTTACCCAGCTTTGTTAGTTAACCTACGGTCTAGTTAACCGTTAACTGGGTAAATATGTCCTGCTCAGGTGGGTAGGTAATGAATACAAAGGCAGTGATTTGAGCCATCGGGAAGAATCCCTGTAACAAATTTTTCAAAGACAACACCTGACACCTTTTCATTATTGTCCCTATTCTATTACTAGTTGATGGGCTCCAGATTAGAAAAGTTAGTCAGGCAACATGATTTGAAATAGTTTAGGACTGTAGCTAGCAGTGGACAGGTTTTAATGGTGTGTTGGTTTACTTAGCCACGGCAGCAGACTATGGGAAAAAAAAGGCCATTTTACTGATTTAAATCCAGATCAGTTGTCAGGTTTGAGAATATAGAATTAGGCTCCAGATCACTGTCGTATGGTGGTTCTAGAACTGAAAGTAAATCTAATGTAAAGTGCAAGCATGGATCTAGTGGTCAGAAGTGAATGCATTGCCAGCCAATGCTTCCAGAAGATGGAAAATGTGCCGCAGCCTGGTTATGATGATATTGATTTCTTATAACACAGTGAAATGCTTATGGAAAACCATTTGGAGAAATGTTTAGCCTATGGAAAACCCATGCAGTGGGGGAAGTGCATTTATTATTGGTCTTAAAGCAGTAGAATGATTATGAGACGGCATCTGCTGCTGCTTTCAAGGTGACTTTACATGAATTGTCTGCTGTTCCCAAAAGAAGCTCCCTCGTTTATTTTCTCCCTCCATACCTCCACTCCCCCTCTCTCTTACTTTTTCATTCCTTTTCTCTCACACTCTTCTTCCTCCTCCCCCTCTCCCCCACCTCTGTCCCTTCCTCCCCCTCCCCCCTCTCCCCACCTCTGTCCCTTCCTCCCCCTCCCCTCTCCCCCACCTCTGTCCCTTCCTCCCCTCCTCCCCCCTCCCCCACCTCTGTCCCTTCCTCCCCCTCCCCCTCTCCCCCACCTCTGTCCCTTCCTCCCCCTCCTCCTCTCCTCCAGGATGTCTCATTACACAGACGAGCCTCGCTTCACCATCGAGCAGATCGACTTGCTCCAGAGGCTGCGGCGTACGGGCATGACCAAGCAGGAGATCCTCCACGCCCTGGACACCCTAGACCGGCTGGACCTCGAGCACGGGGCCAAGTTCGGTCGTCGCACCTCCTCCAATAGCACCACCACAAACAACAACAACAACAACAACAACACTGCCTCTGTTTCTGCCGCCACCACCTCCTCAACAACATCCTCTTCCTGTAGTAGTAATCATAATAATGGTGGAAGCAGTAATGTTAACATGGCCCTGGCCTCATCCTCCACCAACTCTACCGCCACACAGACACAGTACCTCCCTCCACGTGGGGGGCTCTCCCCGTCGCCTAGCAACGGCTACGACACCTCCCCACCACCCGGCCCGCCCCCGCCCTCTGCCGTCCTCTCGTCCCCGGTGTCGCTGGTCGCCATGGTGCAGAACGGGGGGCGGGACAGCCTGGCGGCAACGCCCAATGGAAAGCTCTCGCCGCCTCGGTACCCAATGAATAGCGCTGCTGCCGTCAGGCCGTTCGGGTTCGAGGCCACGGAGGAGGAGCTGGACATTGATGACAAGGTGGAGGAGCTCATGAGGTCAGTGATGATGTCACGGTGGGGTCAATAGAACTATATTTATATCTCTGAAATCCTGAACTTTGCAGTTTTGTCCTCTTTGGCATGACAAGAAGTGTGATGATGGCTAAACAGGCCGGGACTCAGTCTGTGTGAGATCATATTCAATATGTTATTTTATACACCAGTCCACCATAATCAGGACTGTATCTGTTTATACACCAGTCCACCATCAGGACTGTATCAGTTTATACACCAGTCCACCATCAGGACTGTATCTGTTTATACACCAGTCCACCATCAGGACTGTATCAGTTTATACACCAGTCCACCATCAGGACTGTATCTGTTTATACACCAGTCCACCATCATCAGGACTGTATCAGTTTATACACCAGTCCACCATCATTAGGACTGTATCAGTTTATACACCAGTCCACCATCATCAGGACTGTATCAGTTTATACACCAGTCCACCATCAGGACTGTATCTGTTTATACACCAGTCCACCATCAGGACTGTATCTGTTTATACACCAGTCCACCATCATCAGGACTGTATCTGTTTATACACCAGTCCACCATCAGGACTGTATCAGTTTATACACCAGTCCACCATCAGGACTGTATCTGTTTATACACCAGTCCACCATCAGGACTGTATCAGTTTATACACCAGTCCACCATCAGGACTGTATCAGTTTATACACCAGTCCACCATCAGGACTGTATCAGTTTATACACCAGTCCACCATCAGGACTGTATCTGTTTATACACCAGTCCACCATCAGGACTGTATCTGTTTATACACCAGTCCACCATCAGGACTGTATCTGTTTATACACCAGTCCACCATCAGGACTGTATCAGTTTATACACCAGTCCACCATCAGGACTGTATCAGTTTATACACCATCAGGACTGTATCAGTTTATACACCAGTCCACCATCAGGACTGTATCAGTTTATACACCAGTCCACCATCAGGACTGTATCAGTTTATACACCAGTCCACCATCAGGACTGTATCAGTTTATACACCAGTCCACCATCAGGACTGTATCAGTTTATACACCAGTCCACCATCAGGACTGTATCAGTTTATACACCAGTCCACCATCATATCAGTTTATACACCAGTCCACCATCATATCAGTTTATACACCAGTCCACCATCATCAGGACTGTATCAGTTTATACACCAGTCCACCATCATATCAGTTTATACACCAGTCCACCATCATATCAGTTTATACACCAGTCCACCATCAGGACTGTATCAGTTTATACACCAGTCCACCATCAGGACTGTATCAGTTTATACACCAGTCCACCATCAGGACTGTATCAGTTTATACACCAGTCCATCATCAGGACTGTATCAGTTTATACACCAGTCCACCACCATCAGGACTGTATCTGTTTATACACCAGTCCACCATCAGGACTGTATCAGTTTATACACCAGTCCACCATCATGTATCAGTTTATACACCAGTCCACCATCAGGACTGTATCAGTTTATACACCAGTCCATCATCAGGACTGTATCAGTTTATACACCAGTCCACCACCATCAGGACTGTATCTGTTTATACACCAGTCCACCATCAGGACTGTATCAGTTTATACACCAGTCCACCATAATCAGGACTGTATCTGTTTATACACCAGTCCACCATCATATCAGTTTATACACCAGTCCACCATCAGGACTGTATCAGTTTATACACCAGTCCACCATCATCAGGACTGTATCTGTTTATACACCAGTCCACCATCATCAGGACTGTATCAGTTTATACACCAGTCCACCATCAGGACTGTATCAGTTTATACACCAGTCCACCATCAGGACTGTATCAGTTTATACACCAGTCCACCATCATCAGGACTGTATCAGTTTATACACCAGTCCACCATCAGGACTGTATCAGTTTATACACCAGTCCACCATCATCAGGACTGTATCAGTTTATACACCAGTCCACCATCAGGACTGTATCAGTTTATACACCAGTCCACCATCAGGACTGTATCAGTTTATACACCAGTCCACCACCATCAGGACTGTATCAGTTTATACACCAGTCCACCATCAGGACTGTATCAGTTTATACACCAGTCCATCATCAGGACTGTATCAGTTTATACACCAGTCCACCATCATATCAGTTTATACACCAGTCCACCATCAGGACTGTATCAGTTTATACACCAGTCCACCATCATATCAGTTTATACACCAGTCCACCATCATATCAGTTTATACACCAGTCCACCATCAGGACTGTATCAGTTTATACACCAGTCCACCATCAGGACTGTATCAGTTTATACACCAGTCCACCATCAGGACTGTATCAGTTTATACACCAGTTCACCATCATATCAGTTTATACACCAGTCCACCATCATATCAGTTTATACACCAGTCCATCATCAGGACTGTATCAGTTTATACACCAGTCCACCACCATCAGGACTGTATCAGTTTATACACCAGTCCACCATCATCAGGACTGTATCAGTTTATACACCAGTCCATCATCAGGACTGTATCAGTTTATACACCAGTCCACCATCAGGACTGTATCAGTTTATACACCAGTCCATCATCAGGACTGTATCAGTTTATACACCAGTCCACCATCAGGACTGTATCAGTTTATACACCAGTCCACCATCAGGACTGTATCAGTTTATACACCAGTCCACCATAATCAGGACTGTATCTGTTTATACACCAGTCCACCATCATGTATCAGTTTATACACCAGTCCACCATCAGGACTGTATCAGTTTATACACCAGTCCACCATAATCAGGACTGTATCAGTTTATACACCAGTCCACCATCAGGACTGTATCAGTTTATACACCAGTCCACCATCAGGACTGTATCAGTTTATACACCAGTCCACCATCAATCAGGACTGTATCTGTTTATACACCAGTCCACCATCATCAGGACTGTATCAGTTTATACACCAGTCCACCATCAGGACTGTATCAGTTTATACACCAGTCCACCATCATCAGGACTGTATCAGTTTATATACCAGTCCACCATCAGGACTGTATCAGTTTATACACCAGTCCATCATCAGGACTGTATCAGTTTATACACCAGTCCATCATCAGGACTGTATCAGTTTATACACCAGTCCACCACCATCAGGACTGTATCTGTTTATACACCAGTCCACCATCAGGACTGTATCAGTTTATACACCAGTCCATCATGTATCAGGTCCACTGTATCAGTTTATACACCAGTCCACCATCAGGACTGTATCAGTTTATACACCAGTCCACCATCAGGACTGTATCAGTTTATACACCAGTCCACCATCATATCAGTTTATACACCAGTCCATCATCAGGACTGTATCAGTTTATACACCAGTCCACCATCAGGACTGTATCAGTTTATACACCAGTCCACCATCATATCAGTTTATACACCAGTCCACCACCATCAGGACTGTATCTGTTTATACACCAGTCCACCATCAGGACTGTATCAGTCACAGATGCACATGTCTTTCACACACTTAAAAAGCATGAAAACATTTAGGCTACCACTTTCACTATTGACTAACTATTATTAAGTCACCCAAATGAAAATGTACGCGAACAGTTGTCCTGCCCGTAGGTCTCTTGATGTATGCATATGTTGAGTTACAAGCGGAACAGTAACTATAATGTTAAAAAGCCCTGCTACAATGTCTGCCCCCTCCTCTTAGAAGGTGCATTAGATGACATAATGTCCTGTAAGGGAAGCAGCATTCAGAAACATGGATGGTGCTGCGTGGTTAGATGGTTGGATGGTGCTGCGTGGTTGGATGGTGCTGCGTGGTTGGATGGTGCTGCGTGGTTGGATGGTGCTGCGTGGTTGGATGGTGCTGCCTGGTGGTGGTGGATGGTGCTGCGTGGTGGTGGATGGTGCTGCGGTGGTTGGATGGTGCTGCGTGGTTGGATGGTGCTGCCTGGTTGGATGGTGCTGCTGCGTGGATGGTGCTGCCTGGTTGGATGGTGCTGCCTGGTTGGATGGTGCTGCCTGGTTGGATGGTGCTGCGTGGTTGGATGGTGCTGCGTGGTTGGATGGTGCTGCGTGGTTGGATGGTGCTGCGTGGTTGGATGGTGCTGCCTGGTTGGATGGTGCTGCCTGGTTGGATGGTGCTGCCTGGTTGGATGGTGCTGCCTGGTTAGATGGTGCTGCGTTCCACACCCCCACGTTATATCCTCCATACTACGGATATTATCTTAAAGGAGGAGTCTACTATTGGTGCATCCATTTTTGTACTTTTTAAACTGCAAATCGCCCCTTAATGTGCCTGTTTCTTCTGTTTTCTCAGCTCTGCTGTGTTTAGCTGTTGGCACCTTCATCCTCCTCCACTCACCCTCTTCCTCCTCCACTCACCCTCTTCCTCCTCCACTCACCCTCTTCCTCCTCCACTCACCCCCTTCCTCCTCCACTCACCCTCTTCCTCCTCCACTCACCCCCTTCCTCCTCCACTCACCCCCCTCCTCCTCCACTCACCCCCCTCCTCCTCCACTCACCCTCTTCCTCCTCCACTCACCCTCTTCCTCCTCCACTCACCCCCTTCCTCCTCCACTCACCCTCTTCCTCCTCCACTCACCCTCTTCCTCCTCCACTCACCCTCTTCCTCCTCCACTCACCCTCTTCCTCCTCCACTCACCACCCATCCTCCTCCACTCACCCTCATCCTCCTCCACTCACCCTCTTCCTCCTCCACTCACCCTCTTCCTCCTCCACTCCTCCTCCTCTCACCCTCTTCCTCCTCCACTCACCCTCTTCCTCCTCCACTCACCCTCTTCCTCCTCCACTCACCACCCTCCTCCTCCACTCACCACCCTCCTCCTCCACTCACCACCCTCCTCCTCCACTCACCACCCTCCTCCTCCACTCACCCTCTTCCCCTCCACTCACCACCCTCCACTCACCACCCCCTCCTCCTCCACTCACCACCCTCCTCCTCCACTCACCCTCTTCCTCCTCCACTCACCCTCTTCCTCCTCCACTCACCACCCATCCTCCTCCACTCACCCTCCTCCTCCACTCACCCTCTTCCTCCTCCACTCACCCTCCTCCACTCTTCCTCCTCCACTCACCCTCTTCCTCCTCCACTCACCCTCTTCCTCCTCCACTCACCCTCTTCCTCCTCCACTCACCACCCTCCTCCTCCACTCACCACCCTCCTCCTCCACTCACCACCCTCCTCCTCCACTCACCCTCTTCATCCTCCACTCACCCTCTTCATCCTCCACTCACCCTCTTCATCCTCCACTCACCACCCTCCTCCTCCACTCACCACCCTCCTCCTCCACTCACCCCCCTCCTCCTCCACTCACCACCCATCCTCCTCCACTCACCACCCCTCCTCCTCCACTCACCACCCATCCTCCTCCACTCACCCTCTTCCTCCTCCTCCTCCACTCACCACCCATTCTCCTCCACTCACCACCCTCCTCCTCCACTCACCACCCTCCTCCTCCACTCACCACCCTCCTCCTCCTCTACCCACCCTCCTCATCCTCCTCTACCCACCCTCCTCATCCTCCTCTACCCACCCTCCTCATCCTCCTCTACCCACCCTCCTCATCCTCCACTCACTCACCCTCCTCCACGCACCCTCCTCCTCTACCCACCCTCCCATTCTCCTCCCTCCTGATTTAGAGCCTGTCCCAGATGTCATCCTAATCCCTATATAGGCAATAGGGTGCCATAGTGCTCTGGCTTAAAGTAGTGCACTATATAGGCAATAGGGTGCTATTTGGGACGTATCCTCGTAGTGTCGATAAGCAGCAGTCTTTCTTTGTGGGTCTATCTAATTTTAGCTGTGCCTCAATAAGGGAGGAGGAGGCGTGACTCATTCGATCTGGGAAATATGGAGAGTAGTGGAATAGTGAGCCACTGCAGGACAGCGACTGCTGTATACCTCGTCTTCCATCTCGTCAGATCAGGCTCTTTTACTAGACCAGGTCCCCACTTTCAGCCCAACGAAGGGAAACTGCAGTAGGCAAGGAGGGCACAGGTGGGGCACTCCGCCTGGTAGGGTGTCCGCCCGCTCTGCCTGGTAGGGTGTCTGCCTGGTAGGGTGTCCGTCCGCTCCGCCTGGTAGGGTGTCTGCCTGGTAGGGTGTCCGCCCGCTCGGCCTGGTAGGGTGTCTGCCTGGTAGGGTGTCGGTCCGCTCCGCCTGGTAGGGTGTCTGCCTGGTAGGGTGTCCGCCCGCTCGGCCTGGTAGGGTGTCTGCCTGGTAGGGTGTCCGTCTGCTCCGTCTGGTAGGGTGTCTGCCTGGTAGGGTGTCCGCCCGCTCGGCCTGGTAGGGTGTCCGCCCGCTCGGCCTGGTAGGGTGTCCGCCCGCTCGGCCTGGTAGGGTGTCCGCCCGCTCGGCCTGGTAGGGTGTCCGCCCGCTCGGCCTGGTAGGGTGTCCGCCCGCTCGGCCTGGTAGGGTGTCCGCCCGCTCGGCCTGGTATGGTGTCCGCCCGCTCGGCCTGGTATGGTGTCCGCCCGCTCGGCCTGGTAGGGTGTCCGCCCGCTCGGCCTGGTAGGGTGTCCGCCCGCTCGGCCTGGTAGGGTGTCCGCCCGCTCGGCCTGGTAGGGTGTCCGCCTGTCGGTAGGGTGTCCGCCCGCTCGGCCTGGTAGGGTGTCCGCCTGTCCATAGGGTGTCCGCCTGTCCATAGGGTGTCCGCCTGTCCATAGGGTGTCCGCCTGTCCATAGGGTGTCCGCCCGCTCGGCCTGGTAGGGTGTCCGCCTGTCCGTAGGGTGTCCGCCTGTCCGTAGGGTGTCCGCCAGTCCGTAAGGTGTCCGCCCGCTCGGCCTGGTAGGGTGTCCGCCCGCTCGGCCTGGTAGGGTGTCCGCCTGTCCGTAGGGTGTCCGCCTGTCCGTAGGGTGTCCGCCTGTCCGTAGGGTGTCCGCCCGCTCGGCCTGGTAGGGTGTCCGCCCGCCGCCTGTCGGTAGGGTGTCCTGGGTAGGGTGTCCGCCTGTCGGTAGGGTGTCCGCCTGTCGGTAGGGTGTCCGCCTGTCCGTAGGGTGTCCGCCTGTCCGTAGGGTGTCCGCCCGCTCGGCCTGGTAGGGTGTCCGCCTGTCCGTAGGGTGTCCGCCTGTCCGTAGGGTGTCCGCCTGTCCGTAGGGTGTCCGCCTCCGCCCCCGCTCGGCCTGGTAGGGTGTCCGCCTGTCCGTAGGGTGTCCGCCTGTCCGTAGGGTGTCCGCCTGTCCGTAGGGTGTCCGCCTGTCCATAGGGTGTCCGCCCGCTCGGCCTGGTAGGGTGTCCGCCTGTCCGTAGGGTGTCCGCCTGTCCGTAGGGTGTCCGCCTGTCCGTAGGGTGTCCGCCTGTCCGTAGGGTGTCCGCCTGTCCGTAGGGTGTCCGCCTGTCCGTAGGGTGTCCGCCTGTCCGTAGGGTGTCCGCCTGTCCGTAGGGTGTCCGCCTGTCCGTAGGGTGTCCGCCCGCTCTGTCCAGAAAAACAGGCTTTGGAGATGAAATTTGACTTCCTTATATTACAAAATCCATTTCAACAAGAGAAATATAGATTCTTAATTTACTGAATCGTTCCGTGGGATCTTTCTCAAACATATCAGCAAAAAATAAATTGGTGTTGTGTAACCTAATACATGCCATAAGAAGCACCAAGCTCTGTTGACATAACGGTGCAGGTTTCTCATAACTTGGCAGGTTTTTTCATTTTGTGGTTGTTGTTTTTAAAGTTCAATGAGCGTGACACGAGCTGAGTTAAAAAGGCTTTGAAAATGAAAAGCTCATTACTCCGTTGACATTTAACAGATGTGCTTGTTTTTTGTGAGAAATCTCAGAAATTAATATAGAAAAGCGTAAATGTTACTGTAATTTAATCATACCAAATATGTTTTCATGAATTGAATTCCCTTAAATCTATTTTATGAGAATTTGTAAGATTCTTGTTTGCATAAAATAGACGGAGACCAGTCTTATCAATAATAGGTAACAGAATTTATTCTCGGAGCGCGCTGCCACGTTACCATGAGCAACAGTTTATATACAATAACATGACGCCATTTGATTACTCCTAAAATGAATCCCCTCCTCTCGACCGGGACAAAGGGAACTTTGAAAGTTCATTCTAAGTTCATTCCAACTCACGAGCACATACACAAGACACACAACACAACTGAATTAACTTTTGACTCCTCACCATTATCGATCACCACTTAGCTGACAGCTCTAATTAACAGAAAACCTAGGAATGCACTCACTGCCTTATCTAAAACACCCCAGAGCTAATTTCTTCGGTTCAACCATAGGTTAACTACCTTATCTGTTTACTTAGTCCACAGCCCATTTCTTTCTTCCGAGTTGGAATGGTGTTCATTAACTTTAATTACTCCTTGTCCGTGTCACTCGATCCCTTCTTATAAACTCATATTGTTAATCAGATATAATAAAACAGAGTATAAGTTTACTTAGTTACAGTTTCATTTAAAATAAGACTATTGTTCAGTCATTTAATCATAATTTTCCTAACAGTAAACTCAAATACTGAGTGTCTGTCTTACCTCCTATATAGTTTTATGTCCTGCGGAATCGAGAAGAAAGATGACCAGTTTAACAGTGAACCTGTCAGGTGACCAGGAGCCTCTCACACAGCATCTAGCCTCGCTGACGCAACTGGCGTTTATCCACTTTTCTTCCCTCCTCTGGCCTCCATTGACTTTAGTTTTCCTAATTCTAATTCCTACAAGGGTTCAACTCCAATACCTTTTGAACGGATAATGATAGAGACATGAGGTTTGGACCATTTTTTTGTTTTCTTAGAGGTTGGTCAAAAGATGCATTTTTGATTGGACAACGAACTACATGGTAGTAGAAAACACACTGGTCCATGTTTTACAAAGCAAACATAACTATGTTTTCGTGTGTGTGTGTGTGTGTGTGTGTGTGTGTGTGTGCAGGAGGGACAGCAGTATCGTCAAGGAGGAGATCAAGTCCTTTCTGGGAAACAGGAGAATCTCTCAGGCTGTGGTTGCTCAGGTCACAGGTCAGTGAAGACACACACACATTCTGTGTTGGCCCAGGTCAGTAAGACCGTGAAGCTTCCACTATAACTGACAACCCTTCGCACTACAAGCCTCACACAGCAATCAACTCTCTAACAGACATAGGATTGAGTTGAATAGACTTTATTTCATCAGACATCTATTTTAGTATATGGGCAGGGCAGTACAGTGACAGCTACATTAGGTGTGTGTGTGTGTGTGTGTGTACACACACTACCGTTCAAAGTTTGGGGTCACTTAGAAAGTGCTTTGTTTCTGGTCATTTTGAGCCTGTAATCGAACCCACAAATGCTGATGCTCCAGATACTCAACTTGTCTAAAGAAGGCCAGTTTTATTGCTTCTTTAATCAGGACCACAGTTTTTTCAGCTGTGCTAACATGATTGCAAAAGGGTTTTCTAATGATCAATTAGCCTTTTAAAATTATAAACTTGGATTAGCTAACACAACGTGCCATTGGAACACAGGAGTGATGGTTGCTGATAATGGGCCTCTGTACGCCCATGTAGATATTCCATTTAAAAAATCAGCCGTTTCCAGCTGCAATAGTCATTTACAACATTAACAATGTCTATACTATATTTCTGATAATTTTGATGTTATTTTAATGGACAAAAAAATGTGCTTATCTGTCAAAAAAACAATGACATTTCAAAGTGACCACAAACTTTTGAACAGTAGTGTGTTTTTAGTCAGTACAGTGATAGCTACATTAGTGATTGTGTGTGTGTGTGTATATATATATATATATTTACAGTCCCAGTCAAAAGTTTGGAAACACCTACTCATTCAAGGGTTTTCTTTTCATTCTACTATTTTCTACATTGTAGAATAATAGTGAAGACGTCAAAACTATGAAATAACACATATGGAATCATGTAGTAACCAAAAAAGTGTTAAACGAATCAAAATATATTTCATATATTATTCTTTAAAGTAGCCACCCTTTGCCTTCATGACAGCTTTGCACAGTCTTAGCATTCTCTCAACCAGCTTCACCTGGAATGCTTTTCCAACAGTGGTGAAGGAGTTCCCACATATGCTGAGCACTTGTTGGCTGCTTTTCCTTCACTCTGCAGTCCAACTAATCCCAAACCATCTCAATTGGGTTTAGTGTGTATATCTATATGCAGTACAGTGATAGCTACATTAGTAATGCGTATATGTAGGCTACAATTCTCTTTGCTGTATGTGTTAAGTCTCTGTGTTTATTGCCTGGTAAGACTGCTGGTTTTTAACTGTGTGGTGCCTATGTGCTTCCAGGTATTAGTCAGAGCAGGATCTCTCATTGGTTGCTCCAGCACGGCTCTGACCTCAGCGAACAGAAGAAGAGAGCTTTCTACCGCTGGTACCAGCTAGAGAAAACTACCCCAGGTACACCTACCTACCTACCTACCTACCTACCTACCTACCTGGTCTCTAAACTAAAACAATTTCAGCCCTTTTGGTTCCATTTGGTGTCTAGTGAATATGAGACATGTTAAAAAGTTCTAACTTAATGCTTTCTCTCTATTGGCTCCTCCAGGTGCCACTCTAAACATGTGCCCTGCCCCCATGGCTCTGGAGGAGATGGAGTGGAGACAGACCCCACCCCCTATAAGCACCGCCCCCGGGAGCTTCCGGCTTCGGCGTGGGAGTCGCTTTACCTGGAGGAAGGAATGTCTGGCTGTGATGGAGAGGTTAGGGGGAGAGAGGGGGGAGGGATGAGGGGAGAGAGGTTAGGGGGGGGGTGAGGGGAGAGAGGTTAGGGGGATGAGGGAGAGAGTTTAGGGGGGGATGAGGGGAGAGAGGTTAGGGGAGGGATGAGGGGAGAGAGGTTAGGGGGAGGGATGAGGGGAGAGAGGTTAGGGGGGGAGGAGGTTAGAGGGGAGAGGTTAGGGGAGGGGAGAGAGGTTAGGGGGGGAGGGGTTAGAGAGGTTAGGGGAGGGGAGAGAGGTTAGGGGGGGAGGGGAGAGAGGTTAGGGGAGGGAGGGAGAGAGGTTAGGGGGAGGGATGGGGAGAGAGGTTAGGGGGGGGAGGGGAGAGAGGTTAGGGGGAGGGATGAGGGGAGAGAGGTTAGGGGGAGATGAGGGGAGAGAGGTTAGGGGGAGGGATGATGGGAACGAGGTTAGGGGAGAGAGGAGGGGAGGGATGATGGGAAGAGAGGTTAGGGGGAGGGATGATGGGAACAAGAGGTTAGGGGGAGGGATGAGGTGGGGGAGGGAGAGGGTTAGGGGGAGGGATGATTAGGGAACGAGAGGAGGGGGGGGATGATGGGAATGAGAGGGGAGGGGGAGGGATGAGGGGAGGTTAGGGGGGGGATTACTAGTTGTGCGAGGCGATTGGGCAGGAGATGTGAGGAGAGAGCCCTTATCAATAGTAGTGCACAACATAGGGGAGAATCTCAACCTAACCCATTGGATGAGAAGGTCAGAGGTGACCTCTTTCCATCTCATCCAATGGGTTTTGAGAAGGGGTCGAGGAGAGAGGTGAGAATAGGGTACCATTAGGATTTAGGTAGTATTCCAATGTTTTGCCATGACAACCACCTCTTCTCCTCAGCTACTTCAATGACAACCAGTACCCTGACGAAGCCAAGAGAGAGGAGATCGCCAACGCCTGCAACGCTGTCATCCAGAAACCAGGTATTTCCTTCTGTCCACCTTACCGTTGTCCTGGCTTTTCTTGTTCTCATGCACCTCTTTTCTTACTAGGACCTGATTTTGCTGATAGCTGCTTTGTTGAGTCAATGTTTTACTTTACCAACCTCGTATCACAGGCATTGTATCTGTCTTACCTAGCTACCTTAAGTTGAATGCACTGATTGTGAGCTGCTCTGCTTTTCTTTTTTTAATTGTTAAAAAAATAAATAAACAAATCGGCATATTTTGCCCTAAGGAATATACTTTACTATACGCAATACTAAACTGTGGACTGTTTTATTCCAGGGAAGAAGCTTTCGGATCTGGAGAGAGTCACATCCCTCAAAGTCTACAACTGGTTTGCCAACCGACGCAAGGAGATCAAGAGACGGGCTAATATTGGTAATGCTGGGCTAATATTGGGGGAGCTGGGCTAATATTGGGGGAGCTGGGCTAATATTGGGGACGCTAGGGGGGGAGGGGAATATTGGGGACGGGGCTAATATTGGGGAAGCTGCTAATATTGGGGAGCTTAGGGGAATATTGGGAGAAGGTGGGCTAATATTGGGGAAGCTGGGCTAATATTGGGGAAGCTGGGCTAATATTGGGGAAGCTGGGCTAATATTGGGGAGCTGGGCTAATATTGGGGAAGCTTAGGGGAGGGATGATTGGGGAGCTTGGCTAATATTGGGGAAGCTGGGCTAGATATTGGGGAGCTGGGCTAATATTGGGGAGCTGGGAACGATTGGGGGGGGAGCTGGGGGAAGATTGGGGAGCTGGGCTAATATTGGGAAAGCTGGGCTAATATTGGGGAAGCTGGGATAATATTGGAGGAAGGGGCTAGGGATGGGCTAATATTGGTAATGCTTGGCTAATATTGGAGGAGATGTGAGGCTAAGCCCTTGGTAATGCTTGGCTAATATTGGGGAAGCTGGGCTAATATTGGGGAAGCTGGGCTGAATATTGGGGAGCTGGGCTAATTTTGGGGAGCTGGGCTAATTTTGGGGTGAGCTGGGCTAATATTGGGAATACGCTGAGCTAATATTGGGGACGCTGGGCTAATATTGGAGCTGGCTAATATTGGGGACTGCTAATATTGGGGAGACGCTGGGCTAATATTGGGGACGCTTCTACCTTGGGGTTGTCCTGGCTAATCTTGGGGACTCTGGGCTAATCTTGGGGACGCTGGGCTAATTTGGGGACGCTTTGGGCTAATGTTTTACTGACGCTGGGCTAATCTTGGGGACGCTGGGCTAATCTTGGGGAATGGGCTAATCTTGGGGACGCTGGGCTAATCTTGGGGAATTGCTGGGCTAATATTGGGGACGCTTAAGGAATAATATTGGGGACGCTGGGCTAATATTGGGGATGCTGGGAGTAACATTCAAAGCACAACTGGGCTAATATTGGGGATGCTGGGATAATATTGGGGAAGCTGGGCTAATATTGGGGACGCTGGGCTAATATTGGGCACGCTGGGCTAATATTGGGCACGCTGGGCTAATATTGGGGATGCTGGGATAATATTGGTAACATGGGCTTGTGGGCGCTGGGCTAATATTGGGGAAGCTGGGCTAATATTGGGGAAGCTGGGCTAATATTGGGCACGCTGGGCTAATATTGGGGATGCTGGGATAATATTGGTAACATGGGCTTGTGGACGCTGGGCTAATATTGGGGAAGCTGGGCTAATATTGGGGACGCTGGGCTAATATTGGGCACGCTGGGCTAATATTGGGGAAGCTGGGCTAATATTGGGGAAGCTGGGCTAATATTGGGGAAGCTGGGCTAATATTGGGGACGCTGGGCTAATATTGGTCACGCTGGGCTAATATTGGTCACGCTGGGCTAATATTGGGGATGCTGGGATAATATTGGTAACATGGACTTGTGGATGCTGGGCTAATATTGGGGAAGCTGGGCTAATATTGGGCACGCTGGGCTAATATTGGGGACGCTGGGCTAATATTGGGGAAGCTGGGCTAATATTGGGGACGCTGGGCTAATATTGGGGACGCTGGGCTAATCTTGGGGACGCTGGGCTAATCTTGGGACGCTGGGCTAATCTTGGAGACGCTGGGCTAATATTGGGGACGCTGGGCTAATATTGGGGACGCTGGGCTAATATTGGTCACGCTGGGCTAATATTGGGGATGCTGGGATAATATTGGGCACGCTGGGCTAATATTGGGGATGCTGGGATAATATTGGTAACATGGGCTTGTGGACGCTGGGCTAATATTGGGGAAGCTGGGCTAATATTGGGGACGCTGGGCTAATATTGGGGGCGCTGGGCTAATATTGGGGGCGCTGGGCTAATATTGGGGACGCTGGGCTAATATTGGTAACGCAGGGCTAATATTGGGGACGCTGGGCTAATATTGGGCACGCTGGGCTAATATTGGGCACGCTGGGCTAATATTGGGGACGCTGGGCTAATATTGGGGAAGCTGGGCTAATATTGGGGACGCTGGGCTAATATTGGGGACGCTGGGCTAATATTGGGCACGCTGGGCTAATATTGGGGATGCTGGGATAATATTGGTAACATGGGCTTGTGGACGCTGGGCTAATATTGGGGGCGCTGGGCTAATATTGGGGGCGCTGGGCTAATATTGGTAACATGGGCTTGTGGACGCTGGGCTAATATTGGGGAAGCTGGGCTAATATTGGGCACGCTGGGCTAATATTGGGCACGCTGGGCTAATATTGGGCACGCTGGGCTAATATTGGGCACGCTGGGCTAATATTGGGGACGCTGGGCTTGAGGCTGGGTATCTGTTGTAATAAAGACAAAGAACGAGGGCTCGGTTTCTCGATAGTGATGGAACTTCGGATTAGGAGTGTTTAAACAATGCGTCTCTCCTACAACTGCCCTGAAGACGTAACATAAGTTTCCCAAAACGCCATGCAGAGCGAATGTTTCAGAAGTGAGTCGTGGAGGCATGTGTTAATACTGATTGGAGAGAAAGAAAGGAAGAACTGTTCGCAGATCAGTGTTCTCTCCGTCCAACTCTTACATTAACATTATAACGATTCCACAATTTTTGTATTTGTTTTTTATTTATTTAACCTTTATTTAACTTAACCTTTATTACATTGACGGCCTTCCAGGGAACAGTGGGTTTAACTGCCTTGTTTAGGGGCAGAACAACAGATTTGTACCTTGTCAGCGTTGGGATTCTATCTAGCTACCTTTCGGTTACTGGCCCAACGCTCTAGGCACTAGGCTACCTGCTGCCCTCCACAATACTGACGACTGTTCCTAGAAAGATATTATCACCTATGGCTACAAATATTAGGCGGCTTATTATAATGTTTACCCTATAATAAGTCTAGATTTGGCACATCATGAAATATATTCTGTTTTTCTCAAGAAGCCACGATCTTGGAGAGCCATGGGATAGACGTTCAGAGTCCTGGAGGACATTCCAACAGCGACGACATCGATGGAGGCGACTACACAGAACAGGCCTGTGACCTGCCCTACTTCGACAAGAGACCCATGGCCAGACCCTTTGGCTTCTACAGGCTGGAGCCCACTTCACCCACACAGGTATGCAGCCAGGACCAGGGACAGGTATGCAGCCAGGACCAGGTATGCAGCCAGGACCAGGCACAGGTATGCAGCCAGGACCAGGGACAGGTATGCAGCCAGGACCAGGGACAGGTATGCAGCCAGGACCAGGGACAGGTATGCAGCCAGGACCAGGGACAGGTATGCAGCCAGGACCAGGGACAGGTTGCAGCCAGGACCAGGGACAGGTATGCAGCCAGGACCAGGTATGCAGCCAGGACCAGGTATGCAGCCAGGACCAGGTATGCAGCCAGGACCAGGTATGCAGCCAGGACCAGGACCAGGTATGCAGCCAGGACCAGGGACAGGTATGCAGCCAAGACCAGGGACAGGTATGCAGCCAGGACCAGGTATGCAGCCAGGACCAGGGACAGGTATGCAGCCAGGACCAGGGACAGGTATGCAGCCAGGGACAGGTATGCAGCCAGGACCAGGTATGCAGCCAGGACCAGGGACAGGTATGCAGCCAGGACCAGGTATGCAGCCAGGACCAGGACCAGGTATGCAGCCAGGCCATGGACAGGTATGCAGCCAGGACCAGGGACAGGTATGCAGCCAGGACCAGGCACAGGTATGCAGCCAGGACCAGGTATGCAGCCAGGACCAGGTATGCAGCCAGGACCAGGTATGCAGCCAGGACCAGGGACAGGTATGCAGCCAGGACCAGGGACAGGTATGCAGCCAGGACCAGGGACAGGTATGCAGCCAGGACCAGGTATGCAGCCAGGACCAGGGACAGGTATGCAGCCAGGACCAGGTATGCAGCCAGAACCAGGTATGCAGCCAGGACCAGGTATGCAGCTAGGACAGGTATGCAGCCAGGACCAGGGACAGGTATGCAGCCAGGACCAGGGACAGGTATGCAGCCAGGACCAGGGACAGGTATGCAGCCAGGACCAGGTATGCAGCCAGGACCAGGGACAGGTATGCAGCCAGGACCAGGGACAGGTATGCAGCCAGGACCAGGGACAGGTATGCAGCCAGGACCAGGTATGCAGCCAGGACCAGGGACAGGTATGCAGCCAGGACCAGGTATGCAGCCAGGACCAGGTATGCAGCCAGGACCAGGTATGCAGCCAGGACCAGGTATGCAGCCAGGACCAGGTATGCAGCCAGGACCAGGGACAGGTATGCAGCCAGGGACAGGTATGCAGCCAGGGACAGGTATGCAGCCAGGACCAGGGACAGGTATGCAGCCAGGACCAGGGACAGGTATGCGACCAGGACCAGGTATGCAGCCAGGACCAGGGACAGGTATGTCTCGTATGCCGAGCGTAGCGATTTATAAACTTGATCACCACTGTAAAAACCGTCTTGACATTTGCAACAATGTTGCAAATATTAAAATTCAATCTCCACTGTGTCCTATAATAATGGTGTTGTGAGTCGGGACGAGACATTATTTCAGCCAGTCAATCATGAATCAGCGTCATTTTTATAAAGACATTTATTTTTAATTTTTTTAACTGAAACGAAAAGCAGCTAGTTTGCTGTCTTGCTATCTTCAGTCTGAAGTGATTGTGTTAGCTGTGTAGTTGGCTAGCTAGCAAGGGGGGGAAGAGCTTCCATAGCAACCATTTTGGTTTCCGATAGTTCCAGAACTTTGCAGGTTGCTATCAGCCAATTCTTGGGTGGTTTTGCTTTACATGGCAGTCGATGGGAATAGAACTAACGACCAGAGAACGCCTAAAATTGCACTTGACAACCAGTGTTTGTGAATGTAGCATTGTGTTTTGTTGAAAACTGTATGGTTTTGGAACTAATCTTTTTTTATTTCTGCTAACCCCGTTGTATAAAAGCAATAATACACACGTCCATGTGTCATGACATTTTTATCACGGCTGCGGTGGTCTACGACTCTATGCCGCTCGGCTTCGCCTCGTCGCTATGACCACGTCACAGCCATGATAGAAATGTCATAACACATGGCCTCGTGTTATTGGTTAACTACATCTCTGCCTCCGCCTGTTCCCCCTCCCAGAGTTCCACCATGTTAGATGGGCAGCATCCCCCCCCCAGTCAATATGCTCAGATTACCGTAGTCACTACTAGGGCCATCTCCATTTTGAAGTAGTCATGTGGGTGGGACCACTGAGGTACAATAAGAACTGGAGACTGTGTCCAAAATGTCCGGCCGTTGTTTTCAAGGAAATCTACTCGGGTTTGCTTACGCCGAGTCATGCATCGTCTAGATCCGGGTTGCATCCAGCTTTGTACAGACCAACATCACATGCACACTAGCCCTCGGGGCGCATAAGGAGCAGCCGATTCATGCATCGTCTAGATCCGGGTTGCATCCAGCTTTGTACAGACCAACATCACATGCACACTAGCCCTCGGGGCACATAAGGAGCAGCCGATTCATGCATCGTCTAGATCCGGGTTGCATCCAGCTTTGTACAGACCAACATCACATGCACACTAGCCCTCGGGGCGCATAAGGAGCAGCCGATTCATGCATCGTCTAGATCCGTGTTGCATCCAGCTTTGTACAGACCAACATCACATGCACACTAGCCCTCGGGGCGCACAAGGAGCAGCCGATTCATGCATCGTCTAGATCCGGGTTGCATCCAGCTTTGTACAGACCAACATCACATGCACACTAGCCCTCGGGGCGCACAAGGAGCAGCGACAATTATTTGAATAATTCAATGGATGTTTTTATTTTTTTTTGTACAAAGGCCATAACTGAAGTGTCTTATTAAGAGTTTTCAAATCTGACTTCTCTGTGTCCGTGTCAGTTAAACTGCAGTACCAAAGAAAAACAGTAGGGGCAGTCGACCTATTTAAAAAAATATATATATTAAAAATAAAATAAATGTTTAACTAGGCATGTCAGTTAAGAACAAATTCTTATTTTCCTTGTCAGCTCGGGGATTTGATCTCGCAACCTTTCGGTTACTGGCCAAACGCTCTAACCACTAGGCTACCTGCCGCCCCTTGCCCCCTCTGCTATGGGCAGAGAGGGCGAGGAGAAGCGAGAGGGGTTTACTCCGCCCCAAATCTGTCCACACAAAAATATGACCACAAAGTGAGAAATTGTTGTACGGAGGTCCATAAGTGTTGAATGTAAGTCAACAAAAATGTGTATTGCCAATATTTTCCACGTGAAGCGCATTTCACTCAATAGATACTGGTCATGGTTAGGTTGGTACAAATGTACTGATATAAGTGGACATGCGTGGAATTTTGGCAACTTTAAAAAAAAATAGTACTTTATATTGGCGTTGTGCCTGTTGTTCACAGAATGGTCCTACCAGATCTCTCCATTGGGGCAGTCACTTAACCCATAGCAATTATATTGACAAGATAGTTAAGGAAGGGTCACAGGATTCCATCCAGGTCGTCAGGATCTGTCAGCCAATGAATTATACTCCTGAGCAAAGTTTCCATAACTAAGACAATACACTGCAGGTAACCTTGGCTCTGTACCTGTTAAGACAATACACTGCAGGTAACCTTGGCTCTGTACCTGATAAGACAATACACTGCAGGTAACCTTGGCTCTGTACCTGTTAAGACAATACACTGCAGCCTTGGCTCTGTACCTGTTAAGACAATAACCAGGTAACCTTGGCTCTGTACCTGTTAAGACGATACACTGCAGGTAACCTTGGCTCTGTACCTGTTAAGACACTGCAGGTAACCTTGGCTCTGTACCTGTTAAGACAATACACTGCAGGTAACCTTGGCTCTGTACCTGTTAAGACAATACACTGCAGGTAACCTTGGCTCTGTACCTGTTAAGACAATACACTGCAGGTAACCTTGGCTCTGTACCTGTTAAGACAATACACTGCAGGTAACCTTGGCTCTGTACCTGATAAGACAATACACTGCAGGTAACCTTGGCTCTGTACCTGTTAAGACAATACACTGCAGGTAACCTTGGCTCTGTACCTGTTAAGACAATACACTGCAGGTAACCTTGGCTCTGTACCTGTTAAGACAATACACTGCAGGTAACCTTGGCTCTGTACCTGTTAAGACAATACACTGCAGGTAACCTTGGCTCTGTACCTGTTAAGACAATACACTGCAGGTAACCTTGGCTCTGTACCTGTTAAGACGATACACTGCAGCACAGTAGGTGGTGGTGTGCACCATTTTAGTTGATGTACACACTGCCAGTACACTAATAGAACTAGAACAATAAATTGACTACTTTAAAATGGAGATTGACTACTTTTTAAAAATGCACTGCCAATGCTGCCACAGAAGTCAGCCATTACAAGGATAAAAGGTGTGCTATCCTTCCATATGGATGAGCTCTCCCCTCCTACTCCTAGGATGATGGTCCAGGCCATGGAGACCACCAGGACCCCATCTCTCTGGCCGTTGAGATGGCAGCAGTCAACCACACCATCCTGGCTCTTTCCCGGACCGGAGGGGTGCCCAGCGACATCAAGACAGAGGCCCTGGATGATGACTGAACACGGGGAGGGGGTTACTGGATGGATGACTGAATGAGGGGAGGGGATGATGACTGAACACGGGGAGGGGGTTACTGGATGAATGACTGAATGAGGGGAGGGATTACTGGATGAATGACTGAACACGGGGGGGGTTACTGGATGATGACTGAACACGGGGAGGGGGTTACTGGATGAATGACTGAATGAGGGGAGGGGATTACTGGATGAATGACTGAACACGGGGAGGGGGTTACTGGATGATGACTGAACACGGGAGGGGGTTACTGGATGAATGACTGGATTACTGAATGACTGAATGATGAATGGAATGAGGGGAGGGGATTACTGGATGAATGACTGAACACGGGGGGGGTTACTGGATGATGACTGAACACGGGGAGGGGGTTACTGGATGATGACTGAACACGGGGAGGGGGTTACTGGATGAATGACTGAATGAGGGGAGGGGATGATGACTGAACACGGGGAGGGGGTTACTGGATGAATGACTGAATGAGGGGAGGGGGTTTACTGGATGAATGACTGAATGAGGGGAGGGGATTACTGGATGGATGACTGAATGAGGGGAGGGGATTACTGAGCAGGGGGAGGGGGAGAGGGGAGGGGGTTACTGGATGAATGACTGAATGAGGGAAGGGGTTACTGGATGAATGACTGAATGAGGGGAGGGGAAGAGGGGAGGGGTTACTGGATGAATGACTGAATGAGGGGAGGGATTACTGAGCAGGGGAGGGGGAGAGGGGAGGGGTTACTGGATGGATGACTGAATGAGGGGAGGGGATTACTGGATGGATGACTGAATGAGGGGAGGGGAGGGGATTACTGAGCAGGGGGAGGAGGAAGAGGGGAGGGGGTTACTGGATGAATGACTGAATGAGGGGAGGGGTTTACTGGATGAATGACTGAATGAGGGGAGGAGGAAGAGGGGAGGGGATTACTGGATGGATGACAATGAGGGGAGGGGATTACTGAGCAGGGGGAGGAGGAAGAGGGAGGGGTTACTGGATGAATGACTGAATGAGGGGAGGGGTTACTGGATGAATGACTGAATGAGGGGAGGGGAAGAGGGGAGGGGTTACTGGATGGATGACAATGAATTACTGAGGGGGAGGAGGAAGAGGGGAGGGGGTTACTGGATGAATGACTGAATGAGGGGAGGGGTTTACTGGATGAATGACTGAATGAGGGGAGGAGGAAGAGGGGAGGGGGTTACTGGATGGATGACTGAAGGGGAGGGGAAAGGGGGAGGGGGTTACTGGATGGATGACTGAATGAGGGGAGGGGGTTACTGGATGGATGACTGAATGAGGGGGAGGGGGTTACTGGATGGATGACTGAATGAGGGGGAGGGGGTTACTGGATGGATGACTGAACAGGGGGAGGGGGTTACTGGATGGATGACTGAACAGGGGGAAGAGGGGAGGGGGTTACTGGATGGATGACTGAATGAGGGGAGGGGGTTACTGGATGGATGACTGAATGAGGGGGAGGGGGTTACTGGATGGATGACTGAATGAGGGGGAGGGGGTTACTGGATGGATGACTGAACAGGGGGAGGGGGTTACTGGATGGATGACTGAACAGGGGGAAGAGGGGAGGGGGTTACTGGGTGGATGACTGAACAAGGGGAGGGGGTTACTGGATGGATGACTGAACAGGGGGAAGAGGGGAGGGGGTTACTGGGTGGATGACTGAACAAGGGGAGGGTTTTACTGGGTGGATGATTGTATGAGGGGAGGGGGTTACAGGATAAATGACTGAATGAGGGGAGGGGGTTACTGGAAGAATGACTGAATGAGGGGAGGGGATTACTGAGCAGGGGGAGGGGGAAGAGGGGAGGGGGTTACTGGATGAATGACTGAATGAGGGAAGGGAATTACTGAGCAGGGGGAGGGGGAAGAGGGGGCGGGGTTACTGGATGGATGACTGAATGAGGGGAGGGGGTTACTGGATGGATGTCAATGAGGGGAGGGGTTTACTGGATGGATGACTGAATGAGGGGGGTTACTGGATGGATGACTGAACAGGGGGAAGAGGGGAGGGGGTTACTGGATGGATGACTGAACAAGGGGAGGGAGTTACTGAACAATGACTGGTGAGGTGGTTACTGGATGTGTCCCAGTGTACCCTGTCCTCGTCACAGCCCCAATGTACCCTGTCCTCGTCATAGCCCCAGTGTACCCTGCCCTGTCCTCGTCACAGCCCCAGTGTACCCTGTCCTGTCCTCGTCGCAGCCCCAGTGTACCCTGCCCTGTCCTCGTCACAGCCCCAGTGTACCCTGCCCTGTCCTCGTCACAGCCCCAGTGTACCCTGTCCCTGTCCCAGTGTACCCTGTCCTCGTCACAGCCCCAGTGTACCCTGCCCTGTCCTCGTCACAGCCCCAGTGTACCCTGTCCTGTCCTCGTCACAGCCCCAGTGTACCCTGCCCTGTCCTCGTCACAGCCCCAGTGTACCCTGCCCTGTCCTCGTCACAGCCCCAGTGTACCCTGCCCTGTCCTCGTCACAGCCCCAGTGTACCCTGCCCTGTCCTCGTCACAGCCCCAGTGTACCCTGCCCTGTCCTCGTCACAGCCCCAGTGTACCCTGTCCTCGTCACAGCCCCAGTGTACCCTGTCCTCGTCACAGGCTGGTTTTCTAGACCTTTCCCCAACATGGTGCCACGAGCCCTGATCCCACCATCACTAACCTCAACCCTGCCTGGGAGCAGCAGTAGCAGTGCGTTTATATGGTTCTCATCAGAGACATGATTCTAGAATAGAATGTTATTTCTATGGTTCTCATGCTTCTTCATCACCGCGTTACCCTGAACCCCTTTCCTTGTGCAATGCATTGGCAGAGCAGCTGTGGTCTCTTACTAATAGTTCTGAGAGAGAGATGAATGGATGGGTTTAGTCTGTCACCCCGTCACACAGAACAGTCAGTTGAGAACTGTTTGTGGATTGGACTGTTCTGATTTGGACTAGACTGTTCTGTACTGTTCCATGTATCCTGCACTGTAGAGCTTTCATTCCTACTGGAATCTTAACGTTTTTTTGTTTTAAACATTGACATTGTTTTTAACGTTATAATTTGTTTTGTTCCGGTACCATTGCCCATGTGTTCTGGTACCATTGCCCATGTGTTCCGGTACCATTGCCCATGTGTTCCGGTACCATTGCCCATGTGTTCCGGTACCTTTGCCCATGTGTTCCGGTACCATTGCCCATGTGTTCCGGTACCATTGCCCATGTGTTCCGGTACCATTGCCCATGTGTTCCGGTACCATTGCCCATGTGTTCCGGTACCATTGCCCATGTGTTCCGGTACCATTGCCCATGTGTTCGTTCCCATGTGTTCGGTAATCCCATGTGTTCGGCCAGCCCATGAAATTAATGTGTTCGGACCAGTTATGTGTTCAGGTGGCAAAAATGCATTCTGGGGCATTCTGGGGCATTCTTATGTGCAGGTGGCAAAAAGCATTCTGAAGCATTCTGAGGCATTCTGAGGCATTCTGGGGCATTCTGGGGCATTCTGAAATGGGAAAGTCAGAAGTATCATCTGCCACCAGATGAGATGTTAGAACAGGGTCACGTTCACTATGAAACCAAACGGACGGAAACAGAGCAGAACGGGGAAGGACCCTAGCTGAATTTGTCCAAAAAGAAACTAGTTTTTAATTGCAAACTGTATACTGTTTTGGTGTGAATGCTTTCTGTTGCAAAACATTTTGCTACAGTGTGACTAATGAAAACACCCCAGATGCACTAAACTGATCAGTCCATTGATTTTAGATGCATAATATCAGTCCAAACTGATGAGATGCAAAAGGGGGAAATGTTTTTTTGTTTTTTTTGTCTTTAAGGGTTCAGTTTATCCAAAGTGAATTAGCTACACTAATTAACAGCAGGTGCCTTTCCTAAAAGCTTCGTATAGCACTAAGATCAGTCCACTGATGAGATGCACTAAGATCAGTCCACTGATGAGATGCACTAAGTCCCACTGATGAGGCCAAGATGTGAAATATGGACATCAGTACAGAGCTGTCCACTGATGAGATATAAACTCAATTCCTGGAGGGCACGTGTGTCTACTGGTTTTTGATATTTCCTTTCAGGTCAGTCCACTGAAGATGTACTAGACAACCAGGTGAGGGGAGTTACTAAGATCAGTCCACTAATATATGCACTAAGACCTAGACAACCACTGATGAGTTACTAACTCAGTCCATATTAAGACCTAAGACAACCAGGTGAGGAGTTACTAATCTAATACTATTAAGACCTAGACAACCAGGTGAGGGGAGTGCACTCACAATCCACTAAGACCTAGACAACCAGGTGAGGGGAGTGCACTAACTAATATATTGAAGACCTAAGATCAACCACTGAGGAGATGCACTAACTAAATCAGTCCACTAAGACCTAGACAACCATTGAGGAGATGCACTAAATATATTAAGACCTAGACAACCAGGTGAGGGGAGTTACAACTAAATATATTGATGAGATGCACTAGATCAACCATTGAGGGGATGTTACTCAGTCCACTGATTAAGACCTAGACAACCAGGTGAGGGGATGCACTAATATATTAAGATGCACTAGACAACCAGGTGATGAGATGCACTCAGATGAGTCCACTGAAGATGCCTAGACAACCAGGTGATGGGATGCACTAAGAATATCCATTAAGATGCCTAGACAACCAGGTGAGGGGAGTTACTGAACTAAATACTGATTAAGATGCACTAAGATGACCAGGTGAGATGCAGTTAGATCAGTCCACTGATGAGATGCACTAGACAACCAGGTGAGGAGATGCACTAATCCATTAAGACCAAGACAACCAGGTGAGGGCTGAATTACTCACTAATATATTAAGACCTAGACAACCTGGAGGTGAGGGGTTTTTGTTATTTCCTTTCAGGTTGGGTCCTATTAAGACCTAGACAACCAGGTGAGGGGAGTTACTAACTAATATATTAAGACCTAGACAACCAGGTGAGGGGAGTTACTAACTAATATATTAAGACCTAGACAACCAGGTGAGGGGAGTTACTAACTAATATATTAAGACCTAGACAACCAGGTGAGGGGAGTTACTAACTAATATATTAAGACCTAGACAACCAGGTGAGGGGAGTTACTAACTAATATATTAAGACCTAGACAACCAGGTGAGGGGAGTTACTAACTAATATATTAAGACCTAGACAACCAGGTGAGGGGAGTTACTCACTAATCTATTAAGACCTAGACAACCAGGTGAGGGGAGTTACTAACTAATATATTAAGACCTAGACAACCAGGTGAGGGGAGTTACTAACTAAATATTAAGACCTAGACAACCAGGTGAGGGGAGTTACTCACTAATCTATTAAGACCTAAACAACCAGGTGAGGGGAGTTACTCACTAATCTATTAAGACCTGGACAACCAGGTGAGGGGAGTTACTAACTAATATAATATATTAAGACCTAGACAACCAGGTGAGGGGAGTTACTCACTAATCTATTAAGACCTAGACAACCAGGTGAGGGGAGTTACTCACTAATCTATTAAGACCTAGACAACCAGGTGAGGGGAGTTACTCACTAATATATTAAGACCTAGACAACCAGGTGAGGGGAGTTACTAACTAAATATATTAAGACCTAGACAACCAGGTGAGGGGAGTTACTCACTAATCTATTAAGACCTAGACAACCAGGTGAGGGGAGTTACTAACTAATATATTAAGACCTAGACAACCAGGTGAGGGGATTTACTAACTAATATATTAAGACCTAGACAACCAGGTGAGGGGAGTTACTAACTAATATATTAAGACCTAGACAACCAGGTGAGGGGAGTTACTCACTAATCTATTAAGACCTAGACAACCAGGTGAGGGAATTACTCACTAATCTATTAAGACCTAGACAACCAGGTGAGGGGAGTTACTAACTAATATATTAAGACCTAGACAACCAGGTGAGGGGAGTTACTCACTAATATATTAAGACCTAGACAACCAGGTGAGGGGAGTTACTAACTAATATATTAAGACCTAGACAACCAGGTGAGGGGAGTTACTCACTAATCTATTAAGACCTAGACAACCAGGTGAGGGGAGTTACTAACTAATCAATAACCTTAATTGATCGATCACATACAAAGGTGAAGTGAACCTGAAGACACTCGGCCCTCTGTGGAATTGAGTTTGAGACCACCGTTAGATCAACTGGCAGACACGTAACTACCTAAATGAGGGAAACAAAAGCAGGTGCTTCCACACAGGTGTGGCTCCTGAATTAATTAAGCAATTAACATCTCATGCTTAGCGTCATGTATTTAAAAAATGCTGTGCGGCCTGTTACCATGGCTATGCCCCCCCCCCCAATAGGATGTCCCCATCCACAGGGTACGAGTGGGCACTGATTGATTCGATGAGCGCGAAAACAATGTAAACCAGATCTCAACCTCAATTGATCACGTTACGTGAGGTTCTGGACCGTCAGCTGAGACGATGCTTCTCCACCACCATCAACAAAACACCAAATGATGGACTTTTCTCGTGGAAGAATTGGTGTCACATCCCTCCTATAGAGTTCCAGACACTAGAATATATGCCAAGTTGCATTGAAGCTGTTCTGGTGGCCTTAATTAAGGCACTTTGTAGGTATTTCCTTTTATTTGGACAGTTACCTGTAAGTGGGGGGTACTGTATGGGTACCGTAGAGAGAACAATTGATATAGTCTATGATAGACCAGACAGTACCGTGTGTTATTTAGAGTTACAGCAACCACTATAAAGAGAATACTGTGTCTTACCGACCTGCCAACAACACGTTTTCGAAACCCTCTCGGCTTAGCTACTACTTCTTAAAGATGAAACTTGGGCAACATTTTATCTCTACCTATTACTACTTACTCTTAAGATGGCTGCCTCTTTAGTAGTGTTAAAAGAAAGCTATGTGGCGACGTACTGCTCTGGCCAGGTTTGGTATTCAACATAGTTGTTTGGAACCGTGCTGGAAATATCTACGCCAGCACAGTTTGGTTCAGGCCCTACAGTGTGAAAAGCGTATTTAATCTGACTGGTGTTTTATATATATATATATATAACACCAGTCAGATTAAATACGCTTTTCACATATATATATATTGAATTCTGCTGCTCCTGAGTTGAAGCTCTGCTAGACTCGAGCCCTAACTCTACGCTGGGTTTGTTGTCCTTGAAGAAAAGAGGATAAAGGAAAAAT